>NC_135313.1:126861242-127161242 GCF_048772815.1 Callospermophilus lateralis | reverse complement strand
TGCATTTCCATTTTTACCCCAAATACAGATTGCAGAATCATATCAGTTACACATTCACAATGCTTACATAATACCATATTAGTGACTGTTGTATTCTGCTGACTTTCCTATCCCCTACTATCTCCCCTCCCCTCCCCTCTCATCTTCCCTCTCTATCTCATCTGTTGTTGTTCCATTCTCTCCCTTCCCCCCCTTTCCCCTCACAACCTTGTATATGTGATTTCGTATAGAAATGAGGGTGTCCTTCCGTTTCCATGCACTTTCCCTTCTCTCTCCCTTTCCCTCCTATCACTCGTCTCAGTTTAATGTTAATATTTTCCTCATGCTCTTTTCCTCTGTTCAGTTCTTAGTTGCTCTCCTTAAATCAAAGAAGACATTTGGCATTTGTTTTTTAAGGATTGACTAGCTTCACTTAGTATAATCTGCTCTAATGCCATCCACTTCCCTGAAAATTCAATGATTTTGTCATTTTTTATTGCTGCATAATACTCCATTGTGTATAGATGCCACATTTTTTTATCCATTCATCTATTGAAGGGCATCTGGGTTGGTTCCACAGTCTGGCTATTGTGAATTGTGCTGCTATGAACATGGATGTGGCAGTATCCCTATAGCATGCTCTTTTAAGGTCCTCAGGGAATAGTCCGAGGAGGGCGATAGCTGGGTCAAATGGTGGTTCCATTCCCAGCTTTCCCAGGAATCTCCATACTGCTTTCCATATTGGCTGCACCCTTTTGCAGTCCCACCAGCAATGTACAAGTGTACCCTTTTCCCCACATCCTCGCCAGCACTTATTGTTGTTTGACTTCCTAATGGCTGCCAATCTTACTGGAGTGAGATGGTATCTTAGGGTGGTTTTGATTTGCATTTCTCTGACTGCTAGAGAAGGTGAGCATTTTTTCATGTACTTATTAATTGACTGTATGTCTTCTTCTGAGAAGTGTCTGTTCAGGTCCTTGGCCCATTTGTTGATTGGGTTATTTGTTATCTTATTGTTTAATTTTTTGAGTTCTTTGTATATTCTGGAAATTAGGGCTCTATGTGAAGTGTGAGGAGTAAAGATTTGTTCCCAGGATGTAGGCTCCCTATTTACTTCTTTTATTGTTTCTCTTGCTGAGAAAAAACTTTTTAGTTTAAGTAAGTCCCATTTGTTTATTCTTGTTATTAACTCTTGGGCTATGGGCGTCCTATTAAGGAATTTGGATCCTGACCCCACAATATGTAGATCGGAGCCAACTTTTTCTTCTATCAGGTGCAGGGTCTCTGCTTTGATATCAAGCTCCTTGATCCATTTTGAGTTAACTTTTGTGCATGGCGAGAGAAAGGGATTCAGTTTCATTTTGTTGCATATGGATTTCCAATTTTCCCAGCACCATTTGTTGAAGATGCTATCCTTCCTCCATTGCATGTTTTTAGCCCCTTTATCAAATATAAGAAATTTGTAATTTTGTGGATTGGTTTCTGTGTCCTCTATTCTGTACCATTGATCCACCTGCCTGTTTTGGTACCAGTACCACGCTGTTTTTGTTACTATTGCTTTGTAGTACAGTTTGAACTCTGGTATCGCTATACCTCCAGATTCGCACTTCCTGCTTAGTATTGTTTTTGCTATTCTGGGTCTTTTGTTATTCCATATGAATTTCATGATTGCTTTATCTATTTCTACAAGAAATGCCATTGGGATTTTGATTGGCATCGCATTAAACCTGTAGAGAAGTTTGGGTAATATCGCCATTTTGATAATGTTAGTTCTGCCTATCCATGAACAGGGTATATTTTTCCATCTTCTAAGATCTTCTTCTATCTCTCTCTTTAGGGTTCTGTAGTTTTCATTGTATAAATCTTTCACCTCTTTTGTTAGGTTTATTCCCAAGTATCTTATTTTCTTTGAGGATATTGTGAATGGAGTGGTTTTCCTCATTTCCATTTCAGAAGTTTTGTTGCTGATATGCAGGAATGCCTTTGATTTATGCGTATTGATTTTATATCCTGCCACTTTGCTGAATTCATTTATTAACTCTAGCAGTTTCTTTGTAGACCCTTTTGGGTCTGTTAAGTATATTATCATGTCATCCCCAAATAGCGATAATTTAAGTTCTTCTTTTCCTATTTTTATGCCTTTAATTTCTTTTGTCTGTCTAATTTCTCTGGCTAGTATTTCAAGAACTAAGTTGAATAGAAGTGGTGAAAGAGGGCATCCCTGTCTAGTTCCAGATTTTAGAGGGAATGCCTTCAGTTTTTCTCCATTTAGAATGATGTTAGCCTGAGGCTTAGCATAGATAGCTTTTACAATGTTGAGGTAAGTTCCTGTTATCCCTAGTTTTTCTAGTGTTTTGAACATAAAGGGATGCTGTACTTTGTCAAATGCTTTTTCTGCATCTATCGAGATGATCATATGGTTCTTATCTTTAAGTCTATTGATGTGGTGAATAACATTTATTGATTTTCGTATATTGAACCAGCCTTGCATCCCAGGGATGAATCCTACTTGATCATGGTGCACAATTTTTTTGATATGCTTTTGTATTCGATTCGCCAGGATTTTATTGAGAATTTTTGCATCTAAGTTCATTAGAGATATTGGTCTATAGTTTTCTTTCTTTGAAGTGTCTTTGTCTGGTTTTGGGATCAGGGTTATGTTGGCCTCGTAGAATGAATTGGGAAGAGCTCCTTCTTTTTCTATTTCTTGAAATAGCTTGAAAAGTATTGGTATTAATTCTTCTTTGAAGGTTTTGTAAAATTCTGCTGTATACCCATCCAGTCCTGGGCTTTTCTTAGTTGGTAGTCTTTTGATGGCCTCTTCAATTTCTTCTTTTGTTATTGGTCTGTTTAAATCGTGTGTGTCTTCCTGACTCAATCTGGGCAGATCATATGACTTAAGAAATTTATCGATATCTTCACTATCTTCTATTTTATTGGAATATAGAGTTTCAAAATACTTTTTAATTATCTTCTGTATTTCTGTAGTGTCTGTTGTGATATTGCCTTTTTCATCCCGTATGTTAGTAATTTGCGTTCTCTCTCTTCTTCTCTTCGTTAGCGTGGCTAAGGGTCTGTCGATCTTATTTATTTTTTCAAAGAACCAACTTTTAGTTTTATCAATTTTTTCAATGGTTTTTTTTGTTTCAATTTCGTTGATTTCCGCTCTGATTTTAATTATTTCTTGTCTTCTGCTATATTTGCTGTTGTTTTGCTCTTCCTTTTCTAAGGTTTTAAGATGTAGTGTGAGTTCATTTATTTGTTGGTTTTTTCTTTTTTTGAGGAATGAACTCCAGGAAATGAATTTCCCTCTTAAAACTGCTTTCATTGTGTCCCATAGATTCCGGTATGTTGTGTCTGTATTGTCGTTTATCTCTAGGAATTTTTTGATTTCCTCCTTTATATCTTCTGTAACCCATTGATCATTCAGTAACATATTGTTCATTTTCCAGGTGATGCAGGATTTTTCCTTCCTTCTTTTATCATTGATTTCCAGCTTCATTCCATTATGGTCAGATATGGGGCATGGTATTATCTCCACACCTTTATATTTACTGAGAGTCGCCCTATGGCATAATATATGGTCTATCTTTGAGTAGGATCCATGTGCTGCTGAGAAGAATGTGTATCCACTTGATGATGGTTGATATATTCTATATATGTCTGTTAAGTCTAGGTTATTGATTACGTTATTAAGTTTTATAGTTTCTTTGTTCAGCTTTTGTCTAGAGGATCTGTCCAATGGCGAGAGTGGTGTGTTGAAGTCCCCCATAATTACTGTGTTGTGGTCTATTTGACTCTTGAACTTGAGGAGAGTTTGTTTTATGAACGTTGCAGCACCATTGTTTGGTGCATATAAATTGATAATTGTTATGTCTTGTTGGTGGATTGTTCCTTTTAACAGTATATAGTGTCCTTCTTTATCCCTTTTGATTACCTTAGGTTTGAAGTTGACTTTATTCGATATGAGAATGGCCACTCCTGCTTGTTTCCGATGGCCATGTGAGTGGTATGATTTTTCCCAACCTTTCACCTTCAGTCTGTGAATGTCTTTTTCTATCATATGAGTCTCCTGAAGGCAGCATATTGTTGGATTTGTTTTTTTAATCCAGGTTACTAGCCTATGTCTCTTGATTGGTGAATTTAAGCCATTAACATTTAAGGTTACAATTGAAATATGGTTTGTACTTCCAGTCATGTTTATTTATTTATTTATTTTAGATTGGTTAGTTTTCCCTCTTTGGTTATTTTTCTTCCCCTTTACTGAGATACCTCCCACTGTTAGTTTTGGGCGCTATTTTTCAGTTCCTCTTCTTGTAATATTGTGGTCAAAATGTTTTGCAGTGCTGGTTTTCTGGCTGCAAATTCTTTTAGCTTTTGTTTATCGTGAAATATTTTAATTTCATTGTCAAATCTGAAGCTTATTTTTGCTGATACAGTATTCTTGGTTGGAATCCATTATTTTTCAGTGTTTGAAATACGTTGTTCCAGGATCTTCTCGCTTTCAAAGTCTGTGATGAAAAATCAGTCGTTAACCTAATTAGTTTACCCCTAAATGTAATCTGCTTCTTTTCTCTCGTAGCTTTTAGTATTCTCTCCTTGTCCTGTATGTTAGCTATCTTCATGATTATGTGTCTTGGGGTTGGTCTATTATGGTTTTGGATGTTTGGGGTCCTGTAAGCTTCCAGGATTTGGCAATCCATTCCATCTTTCATCTCTGGGAAGATTTCTAGTATTATCTCCTTTAGTAAGCCATCCATTCCTTTGGACTGATTCTCTGTGCCTTCTTCTATCCCAATGACTCTCAAATTTGGTTTTTTGATAAGATCCCATATCTCTTGGATAGATTGCTCGTGAGATTTCAGCATCTTTTCTGTGTTAACTATATTCTTTTCAAGTTGATAAACTTTTTCTTCATTATCTGATGTTCTGACTTCTACTTGATCTAGTCTGTTTGTAAGGTCCCTTTTCTAACAACATATCGAGATTTCTCTGAGGATAACCAGCTGCTGCATTTCACCTAGCGGTCTCCTTGCAAAATTCCTCATTGGCAAACTTCCATAACAGGCATTGACCTCCATTTAGCACAGCTTTACACATAGTAGCCCAATCTGCTTGTGTCATGTTCAACTTGTTAATGGATTCGACCAAGCTTACAATGAAGTGTGCTTGAGGTCCATAAATTGTTACAGCCTCTTTTAGCTGCTTCACTATTTTGAAGTTTAAAGCATGGTGAATTTGCTGCCCTCCTACCTCAAATAAAGGGCATGTTAATACTTGAGATCCTTTCTCAGGATCCAAACTATCAACTGCGGGGGTTGGGGGCCTCCCAGCATATGGAGTTGGCCTTGTAAGTTGGACATTTACATCCTCTGGTGATAGAAAGGTGTTAGTAACCATCTCCTTTAGAGGTGGTGCTGTTAGTTGGACACTTACACCCTCTGATGATAGAAGGTTGTTATTAGCAGCGTCCTTTTGTAACTTTTCCCCTGATGGCTTTTTCTGCTTCAAGCTTTGTTCCTCTATCTTTGTCTGAACTGAAGGCTTTGGACTAAGCAAAACAGATATGAACGTCCACAATAGCAATGTGCAAACTGGCAGAGTCCCTGGACTGTTCTTTTCTATTCTTTTTAAATCTTCACCATGATGTTTCCATTGTGGTAAATTTAACAACTCTTACTTTAAAAGCCATGGGCTACATTTTTATATTGTATCAACGTATGCTCTGACTGTTCCTGATTTTACTGAGATGCATCCTTCCTGTAACAATTTCCTTAACGCTCTTTCAGTTTGTTTTTTACTAATTTCTGATCCCGTATTTCTAGTTTAATGAAACCCAACAAGATAACGCAAAAAAAAAAAGAGAAACAGAATGAAATAAAAAGTGAACAACAAAAAGTCATTATGCCTTTCTATCCTCCTGACATGTGCATCCGACCTTTATCCCAAACTGTTCCTCAGAAATAAATAGTGTTTTCTCAGATTTGAGTAGTTTTTCTTTCGTCTCACTCATCTCCAGGGACAGGCAACTTAAAATAAAAGTGAAGCAAAACAAAAGAGGAATCCTAAAATGGCTACCCATCCTCTCGCCCTGCTCTCAGGGTCGAGCAGTTTACCTTATCACTTACCCTCAGTCAATCCCCGTGCGAGCCACCAAATGCTGCAGTCTGGCTAGGCACGATTCAGGAGACACTTGTCAAAAGAAACGAACTTTATTTTTAGAACCACACACGCCAAACAAAACAGCTCGTCATGAAAAACTCTCAGAGCCTAACTGCCACCACTGGCTTCCTTGTAGGGTCTCTCTCACACCCACAAGCCTCTCCACCTCCCACAATCCTCCTGCTCTTGAGGTCGATTTGCTGGGTCATCGTGGGTGGAGCCCAAAAATTCCCCCAATGAGCAGCTCCGTGGTCTGAAAGGACAGGGAAACAGCCCAATGAGTATCACCACAGAGTAGCCAATCAGCTAGATGTTGCTGGGGCCTCTGTGAGCCAATAATCAGCAGGCAGCTGGAAATTTGCTGGCAGCTGGAAGTTCTCTGGGGCACCTTAAGCTGTGGCTCTCAACAAATTCCTGTCTCCATTCTCTGTAGCCTATTCAGCACATGTATTTTTATATGCACATATAGAATCCTAACTGTTATAACACGTACATTTTTGTTAGGGGGCAGATACAAATTGTGAGAAGAGACTACTCCTCCTAAACGCTGTTGGAACTGAAAATTCAACCTATTGGTGAGCTTCCAAGTTGAACAACATTATGCATAAGTCCATGTTTAGAGAAATGAATATTTTTGAATCTGTGGATGATATATATTTCATGGTGAATTTCCATTACAATATATATTGCTATTTTAATGTCTCTGTGTGTGTGTATGTGTATATGTATATGTGTGTATATATATATATATATATATATATATATATATATATATATATATATATTCTCAAGATTTTTCAAAATATGAAAAATGTTTCTTATTATACACTCTCTAAATTCATTCATATTCATATATTTGGATTTATAATCAACTTTTCACCAGATTATTCTCAGAGATATTCATCCACCTGACATATATATTTGTTTCCTAGTACTGAAAACTAACTTCAGTGAATGGTGCATACAAATCCTAATATTTCTACAGTAACTGACCCAGTTTAACATCAATTCAAGTAGATTCCTATGGGACATGATGTGTAGTTTGACGTTCATTTTTATTCAACACTGGTACATTAGTATTTCTTCAGTTTTTGCACATCATAGGATATATATACATTTCATCCACAAGTTAGCAAATTTATAGGCATTTGTTTGACTTTCAATCACTTCCTGCTTCAGAACACATGTATTCCTCCATATTTCTTGGCTTGACTTTCCATGAGACTTCTTTCCACACACATTATTTTTGATTTCCATTATCACTTTTTTAGCAAAACTCACACAGCTTCATGATAAACCAAAACCCTAATATTACCATTAGTTGTATAACTGGTTGAAATAAATGATTGTATATCAATATAAGATTTCACATAAGTTTTCAGATATCAATTCAAACCATTATTTAAAGTGGAACCAGTTATATTATTTATTCACAGTAATGTCTATTCATGCATTAACTCTATATTCATAGACTCAGGGTAAACCTCTTTGATTCCCCAATATGAATTATACGTCTTCAAAATATTGCTCCCAGAAATGATGGAAGAAATACTCATGTCACCTGATCTATATATACATTTAATCACAGTAATATTTTGACACAAAACGCAAATGTCACGCTTATGATTGTACCAAAGCCTAAATGGAAAGTGAACATGGATTACGTAAAACATCCATGTCCAGGTTTCCTAATGCTCTCAAATGTCAATCCTATTGGTGACTACATATTTGTTTCTTCCTAAGATTATATGTTCAACCTCAACACTCTTGAAAATGTCTAATCCTATCACTCACTTTATACTTTGCTTGATTTCGTAATGTCTCTATTGATATCTGCTTTCCTACATATTTTCCCCAGTTCATCATTGTGACTGACTCTTCACTTGTGCTGACATTTAACTTCACTCTCTAACTGAAACCCTATTGCTAAAACACTTTTGTTCCAAATCCTATACTCTCTCATCTTCCTAAACCTACCCACTATCTTCCTAATTCTACCGACTATCCCTTTTTGACTGGATGTTCTCTTCTACATTCAATCATCCAATAATATTCGGGCAAGCGTCGGAGGAAGAGACCACCAAGAGACTGTACTATGCAACAGCTAAGGGTTTATTGGCGGTCCAGCATACTGGGGCTCAAAGCTCCCTTGAATAGATCAGAGAACCCTGAGAACAGCTTAAGCTGATCTTATATACTTTCCTTGGAGGCTGCAGGGAGAGAAGTTTATTGATGGGTCAGGGCAAGTGGGCGGTCTGCGAGCATCCGTGTGAGGGAGTACATTCTGCAATTTGGCAATTGGGGACAGCACATTCTGGGAACAAGATTAGAAAACAGTTGTCAATATTTCAACAGTGTCTTTCTAAGCATACAGAAAAACAGGAAGTGACAAGTATCTATTTAATTAACCTTTCATTCCCCACTTCTTCTTCTGGATTCTTTTAATCATAAAAGTGATCATAGGGGGGGTGTACATTCTATGTCTGCTAGTGGGGTATTGCCATATGTTTAACTTGTCCAATTTGAGCTTGGACAAAAGAAATTACACGCTTGAGCAAACAGGGTTTTATAGTGAGCAATAAAATGAGGATTCTTATTGGACTGGCCAGCGTTGATAAAAGCATAGTTGACCAGGGGGACTGTCTGAACAAAGACTCAAACCACCCTTTTGGGCCTCTCTCTCTCTCGTTGATGCTCTTCAAGGCGTCTTTTTAATTTACTCATAGATTTTTTATTTACAACTCCAGTATGGTCGGCATAAAAACAACATTCTTCCCTCAATGCAGCACAAAGGCCCTCTTCTCTCATGAAGAGGAGATCCAACCCTCTACTGTTCTCTAAAACAACTTCAGGTAGAGAGGTAAAAGATTACTGCAAAGCTGTGATGGAGGTTTCTAATATCTTTATTTATTGGTCTATTGCTGCTTCTAATTGGGTCACTTGTTGTGTCCCATGGACCAAGGCAGTTGTTCCTGTAGCCACCCCTGCAGGAACCCCTATTTCTAATAGTATGGCTAAAGTGAGGATATATGTTCCCAGCCGAACCGGGTTGTATGCCCCCCTTTGTAATCTTTAAATGAACCTGCGTCATGACAGTGCACTCTGTGAAACAACTTCAATTAATCACATCGGTTAACCATTTCATGAAAACATAAACAATGTTTAAGTATATAGAATTATACTGTTGTAGGGAAGGACAAGGCAAGGCACCTAAGATAGCATGGAAGACAGGGAAACAGTCCTATTTGGTTGCAACCGGATTCAGAGGGCACTGTTTCTGTTGTAATCAATTAATCCCCTGAACCCCAAGTTTAGATAGTTTCAGAATTTTGTATCCAACATATAAGGGAAGGGGCTCAGAAGTTCACAGTCTGCAGAAGATCACAAAAAGCAGTTTTTGTTTCTTTTTTTTCCTCTGTTCTGGGCAAGGTAACTTTTCAAGGACACCTGGGAGAGGGAGAGATTTTTCTTCCCTTTCTTTTTTCCCCCTGCCAGCTGTTACAATGGAGCCCAATTTTAACTTCTTTAATGTAGAAATGTAGCCATCTCTGTGAAGCCCCAGCTCAAGGCCAGAGGCCTTTTTCTCATATTTTGTGAAAAACTAGTAAGGGCGTGTCTAGCTGAGAAGTGCTGAGTTTTTTAGCCAGTGGCCAAGTAGAACAGGGCAACACGAATAAAGAAAATTTATCTACATTGAATTCTTTTATAGGGACTCTTTTGCTGAAAGTTTTAAAGTCAGCCATGGTGAAGACTTCTGGAGAAGGTCAGTTAAGACTTTTTGGTGGGCCTGGTACAGCGGGGGTAGACGGGGAAGGTGGGGCTGAGAGCACGTCCGAGGATCTGAGAATGAGGAAGGAGAGATGTAAAAGAATAATGGGAAATGGGTTTGGGATTTTCCAGGCAACAAAAACGTGAGCAGTAGAACAGGTAGAGTAGAGGGGAAGACGGGAGTGAGTATCCCAAAATCCTGTGAGGGACTTTAAAAAACTTAGTAACCTGTTTTCACTATTGACAAAGCAACATTAAAGGCCATTTTTATTACATCTTGGATAAGGGTCTGAGGGCTCTCCTCAGCTGGTTTGAGCTTTGGGTTAGCTGGTAAGAGGACCTGGTGGGACCCGGTGTGGGCACTGACAGGAGAAGAGATGAATGAGTGGGTGAAGGGGTACCTCAGTACCTGCTACCTCAGCAAGGGGGCAGTGGTCTGAGAACCGGCGGAGGTTTGGGCTTTTCATCTAATAATTGGAGGGGAGAAATCAGTTTGCTGAGGTGGGAGTGACAACAGAGAGTCTGGAGCAGAAGGCTGAGGGTGAGGATCTATTGGAGAAGCATAGTTCAGGATGTGAGTGAAGGAGGGAATAGGCTTCCACAGAGGGGAATCGCCTTTCACCCTTTTGAGCACTTGCAGAAGTTAAAAAGTTCATGCAGAATTTGAGGATCTGGAGACCCCTCTGGGGGCCATCGGTTTTGGTTATCTAATTGGTAGTATGGCCAATGCTCTGTACTGAATTTGATTAGGAGTTTGGGTTCCATCAGGCAGCCCCTGTATGCTCACATTCCCATGACATATAGAAGTCAGCTTTTCCCCCACACAGCTGTGACTGTTTGTGGCTTTGATAGTCCGCCGGGCAAACACAGCAATTTAGGCTAGCCAACCTGCATCTGGCTCGCGTGTCCCTACATCCATAAGTTTTGTTTCCATTGTCTATGGTACAGAAGGGATTTAATGGAATTTTAGTGGGATCCTCTTCATCAGGGATATACCAAGAGGAAAGAGCTATAGCCAGCTGACAAATGTCTGTATGGAGAGATGGCCACCAGATCCTAAGGGGGCTGTATGCAAGATAGATTATACTTCTTTTCCAGTTAGATTTGTGATCACCCATCTCTGCTGAACGGACTGATGAGGGTTAGGACTACTGGTGGTAAATGGGAGAGTATAGAGCCTTATACGCATGGCGAATACGCAATTTTAAAGGGTTACCAGTCTTTTTCAGTTTCCAGCCAGAGTCTGGACAGGGCACAGGCTTGAGATGACAGGCATGGATCCAGGAAGTGATTCCGTCTACCATTACCACTGTAGGTGTTATAAGTAGCACCTGCTATGGTCCTTTCCAGCGGGGTTCCAGGGATGACACCTGATGTCGTCTTACGTAGATGAAGTCTGTTAATTGATATCGATGTGGAATCCCCTCCTTCCCAGGTTGGTAGGCAATGGCCAGCTGTTTTCAAAGGTATTTCTTAGTTCTTTCAAGAGCTTTAAGTCTCTCAAGCAAGGGGGTGTGGAACGGATCCTTAGGTGTTAGAGTTGGGGTTAGGTCCCTTACGGGAGGAGGTGCACAATAGAGAATTTCAAAGGGGGTGTGATTACACAAAGAAACAGAGGGAGTATTTCTTGCATGCAACATTGCAGAAGGCAGGAGCATAGTCCAATCTTTCATGCTGGTCTCTAAGCTTAATTTCGTTACGGTCTGTTTAATGGTTCTATTCACTCTTTCTACCTGTCCTGAACTCTGGGGTCGATAAGCACAATGTAACTTCCAATTAATCCTCAGGGTACTGGCTAACCCCTGACTTACCGGGGCCATGAACACCAGTCCATTATCAGACCCTATTACCTTACGCAGGCTGTATCTTGGAAAAATATCTTCTAGGATATTCTTGGCCATCGTTTTCGCTGTTTCTTTCTTTCTTTCTTTTTTTTTTCTGGGGACTGCTTCAATCCATCCTGAAAATGTATCTACAAAGACTAGGAGATATTTAAATCCATACCTTGCTGGCTTAATTTCAGTAAAATCCACTTCCCAGAATTGTCCTGGTCTGGTTCCTCGTAGGCGCTTTCCTGAAGGAAGCTTGGAAGGGTAAGCATTAACCAATTGATGGAACTGACAGACTTTTGTTAACCATTCTGTTATTTCCTTTTCCTGTGAGTCAGTTAGTTTAAAACTCTGTTCTTGATCTTTCAGGAATTCCTGTAGTTTCTTTGAACCAAAGCGAGTGAGTTGATGTACAGTTTCTACTGACATAGTTGGAGCCATGGTATAGGAATTTTTACTGAAGGATTTAGAAATTCCACTTGGGGGCCTTCAGGGTTAAAAGTTATTTTGGCACGGACCGTGGTGAGCAGATCTCTGCCCATCAATGGTGCTGGGCATTCTGGGATTACTAGGAAGGAGTGATGGATTTTTCCTTTCCACAGGTCCATGGTACTCTTAGTTTTCTATGCCCGATATTTACTGCCGTTTGCCCCTTGAACTAGAGACCTTTTATTTAATAGAGGGTCAAATGTGGCCATGAGGGCTGAGTATATTGCCCCTGTATCCACTTCAAAGTTTACTGGGGTCCCCTCCACTTCAAGTTACGCTTAACTCAGGGAGGGGATCGTAGCCCCTACTTTCGTAGTCATCCTCCAGAGTCAGAATGCCTGGCTGGTGTGGCTGTCTATTTCTGGGGCACTCTTTGGCCCAGTGTCCTTTTTCTTTACAGTAATCACACTGATCTGAGTCCAGGGGTGGCCTCTGGCGTGGGCCCAGGTATCCCTTCCTGTCTCCCTGTTTCTTAATTTCTGGCCTATTTTTTGTTGTGACCAGGACCTTAGTCAATGCCTTAGTCTGTCTTTGTTTCTTTTATCCTCCCTTTGCTCCCTTCTCTTCCTCAGTTTCTCTCTTATAGTATGCCTTCTCGGCTTCTCTGACTAAATCTCTCAAAGTCATATTTTGTAATCCATCTAAGCGTTGTAACTTTCTTTTAGTATCCAGGGCACCTTGCCCAATAAAGGCCATCATGACAGATGCCTTTTGATCCTCCCCCTGAGAATTGAAAGGAGTATATCTCCTATATGTCTCCATAATTCTCTCTAGAAACATAGAGAGGGAGATTCATCAGGCCCTTAGTAATCTCTGTTACCTTGGCAAAATTAGTTGGTCGCCTAGCAGCCACTTGGAAACACACTATTAGAGCCCGGTAATAAGAAGACAGTTTCTCCCTACCTTCAAAGATGTTGGGGTCCCAGTTGGGTCGGTTAAAGGGAATGCCGGCTTTGATTAAGTTGGGACGTTGTGTTGGTCGCCCATCTGGTCTGAGGATACTTTTTTCTAGCTTGCAGGAGGATTCTCTTTTGTTCCTCTGTCATGAAGATAGTCCTTAGGTGTTGTTGGCAGTCATCCCAAGTAGGCTGGTGGGAAAACATCAATGACTCAACCAGACCTGTGAGCCGGGTGGGTTCCTCAGAAAATGGGGGATTGTAATTTTTTAAGTTGTATAGGTCTGAAGAGGAGAAAGGCCAGTACTAGTAAGCTTGCATTTTTCTCCCATGGCCATCATCAATCGTTGGCCCATGGGGACAGAGGGGGTGCATTATGGAAGTTCCAGGGTTTTCAATCATTCGCCGCCTGTGAGTTCCTTTAGCCAGGCCAGCTTCCTCCAGGGAAGGAGGGGATGTGTGTGCCACGACGGAGTTATCTGGAGGGTGCTGGGCCGGCTTTGCTTCCTCCAATGGCAGAGAGGCTGAGTCAGCAGAAGTAGAATCACTTAGAGGTGTTGTGGGTTAGGGGACGAGGGCAGGGGATAAGGAGGGGGAAAAGATTCCAGTAGAGTCAAATCTTGTGACTCAGGGAGAACAGAGGGTGGAGGAGGGGGAGGAGCAGAGGGTTTGAGATATCATGGGGGAAAGAGTAGGAGTGGGGGCAGGGGCAAGGAAAAGCTTCACCCATGGAGGAGGAGATTTGCAGAGGTTATGCCAAGTTAAAATATATGGCTGTTGATCAGGATGGCTATGTGGCCCTGGCTGAAAGACAATATCTCTGACTTTTTAAATTAGTAGGAAGTAGAAAGAACCTTTTACGGGCCATCCGACTCCAAAGGTGGGTCATTCTGAGGAACAGAGAGTCTGCCAGGTCCAGCGTTTTACTAAATAAGAAAGATTCTGAGCCCTTAAGCGGACTTTGGTCCAGTGATCAAGGGTCAGGGACAGAGGCATTGAAGTGCTCTGTCCCCTAATGAAAGGTACACTAACAGTAAAAGCAACGACACATGACACAGACAAGACAAGACAATAAAGACATGCAATGGACCTCCAACACTGAGACCAGGAATGAGTAGCTGGAAAAATCCGATGGGCTGGTAATACTGAAACTGAAAATATCACTGAGTCGAGGAGACAATTGTTCCTTGATTTCCCGAGTCCTCTGGGGTGTCCCCCAGGGACGCGCCCTGTGTCTCTGTGACACATCTCTCAGTCACTGTCAGAGAGAGCTCAGGCTCTTCATCGCCAGTGATTTTGCCAAGCCCTAAGCTGAAACATGAAACCAGAAAGAGGACCCTTACTTGCCCCGAGAGGTGCCCATTGGGGTCTCTCGTCCCCCGCTGCTGGAACTCTGTGGAACCTCAATATGTAAATGTCGTGTGAGTGTCGGAGGAAGAGACCACCAAGAGACTGTCTCATGAAACAGCAAAGGGTTTATTTGGGGTCCAGCATGCTGGGCCTCAGAGCTCACTTGAATAGAGCAGAGAGCCCCAAGCACAGCTTCAGCAGAGCTTATGTACTTTCCTTGGAGAGGGAAGGGAGGAAAGTTTACTGATGGGTAAGGGCGAGTGGGTGGTTTGCATGACACCGAGTGAGGGAGTACATTCTGCAGTTTGGCATTTGGGAACAGCACACTCTAGGAAAAGGTTAGCAAACATTTCACAAGATTGCAACAGAGTTTTGTTAAGCATACAGAAAAACAGGAAGTGATAAGTACCTATTTTATTAACCTTTCACTACCGACTATTTCTTTTTGACTGGATGTTCTCTTCTACTTTCAATCATCCAAGGTACAAGGTCCTATGCAATTGTTTATCGATGTATCTGAGACATCTGTGCAAAACATAATTCAACACTGCCTATCCCAATCAAGGCCCCAATGCCCTTCTGGGCTTCAAATCTTACTTAGATTTCTATTTTCATACATTCATTTCACCTATATATTCTTATACATATTGCAGGTTCCCTATACCATTATTCATCTAGCAGAATGATTTTTAACCCACACCGAACATATTATTAATCATAACCATACACTGTTCCCTTAATCTAATTTTACAAAAGAGCAGGGAAAGAGTTGGTCATGCAATACAGGAATGTAGGGGATCTTAGACCTGATGAGAACCTCAAAGGTCCCTGCAAAAATGATCCCTGGAGAAGATATAGGCAGTAATGAAGGACGTGAGTGAGCAAAAGTCATCTTCCATGGCAAACAACATGGTCAGGATAAAGGGTTATGTCTGAATCAGCTTCTCTTCTTAATGTAGAGAAGATGGACCAAACCAGGACTGTGTGGAGATCTGTTCATGGGTGACGATGGTTGATATATCATTCTAAATTGTGAATGTGTCACAGGAAGTAGGGGCAGCCTCCATCTAATGGGATCCTTGAAATCAACAGTTTGGATAAATTTCTTGCCAAGAAAGTGACCTCATTCAGTTCCTGAAGGAAGTGACCTCACCTCACTTCCTTGGTGATGGAACTCTCTGAACTTGGGATCCAGGAAGCCAGGCACCCAGATCCAGTCCCAGTCCCAGTCCCAGTGGTCTTACTTCTTTGAATTTACCAAGGACAGAGTCAGTCTTTCTTGGTACTTACAGATGTGAGGAAGGCCAAATGCAAGAAAGCTCTAAAGTGGGGCTTTTCCTGAGAAAGCAGGTAGTGGCTCACCAGTGGCTCCTAACAACTTCACAGTGTTGGCCAAGGAGACCAGATCTTAGGAAAGGCCATTTCAGGGGAACATTGTATGCCCCACCAATCAGAGGACACTCCCGATAGTCACAGACCTACTAGGGGTAAGAAGGTGCCTTTGTGGGTGTGGTTGTGGGTGTGTGGTTTTGTCTCATGTTCTGAGAATAGGTACTAAAGTCGGTTTGTTTGGTATGGAGTGGACTGTTACTAGAAAGTCGTTTGACAAGGTGAGTGTTTCTATGTCTGTGTATCCCAGTGTGTCTGTGGTTGTAGACATTAGAATAGAGAAAGCATCAATGGATGTCTCCTGTCTATTAGAAAGCTTCCCAGCATTCGTCCTTCCCCTTTTAAAATGGACTGTAGCTTGCCTTATTGGTGGGCAACCCCTGATAACTTCTTAAGTTCCTGTTTTCTTCCTGAATTCTGGCCACTCTCCAGAATAGGCCCATGGTTTTGTGTCCAAGATATATACCACCTCCAAGCTCTGTGACATGGCCATGAACTGGATAGCTGAAGGGAATGACGAGCATCTCAGAAAACTCAGATATCAATGTGACCTATTGAGATAAAACCACAAACTCACACCGACACCCACAATGGCACCTCCTTCCCCCAAGTATGTCTGTGACTATCCTGAGTGTCCTCTGACTGGTGGGCCATACTATGTTCCCCTGAAATGGCCTGTCTTGCCTCAGATCTGGTCTTCTTTGCCAACTCATTGAAGTTTTCAGGAGCCATGGTTGAGCCACTACCTGCTTTCTCAGAAAAGTCTCTCTTCAGAGCTCTCCTGGGATTTGGCCATCATCACATAAGTAGGTACCAAGAAAGACTGACTCTGTCCTTGGTAAATCCAAATAATTGAGACCACTAGGACTAGGACTGGGACTTGCTCTTGGTGGCTGGCTTCCTGGTCCCAATTTCAGAGAGTTCCATCACCAAGGAAGTGTGGTAGGTCACTTCCTTCAGCAACTGAATGAGGTCACTTCCTTGGAAAACCACTTTGTCCTAACAGTTGCTTCCAATGGTCCCATGAGATGGAGGCTGCCCCTACTTCCTGTGACACTTTCACAAATTAGAATGGTATATCAACCATAGGCACCCGGGAAAAGCTCTGTACACAGGCCTGGTTTGGGCCATTTCATCTACATTAAGATGAGAGAGGCTGATTCAGACACATTCCTTCATTCTGACCAGGTTGTTTGACATGGAAGTTGACATGGAGTTGACTTTTGCTCTCTCAGGTCCTTCATAGGTGAAAAGGTCGGTCAAAAGTCAGAGGAAAAGACCATCAAGAGACTGTCTCATGTCACAGCAAAGGGTTTATTGGGAGTCCAGCATGCTGGGGCTCAGAGCTAACTTCAGAGGAGCAAAGAACAAAGAGCCCCAAGAAAAACTTGAGCAGAGTTTATATACATTCTTTAGAGAGGGCAGGGACTTTACATACACCATAGCCTCCTTTAGGAAATCAACATATACCACGGGAAAATCAAATAACAACTCTAAAACATGATTAGCACATTCATTGGTGGGAAGAGGTCGGGTAGGGGGTGATTGGTTAGCCCTGAGAAGGGGCATAAGTTTAAACTGATTGGTTGAAGCCCTGAGATGTATACATGGTGAGCTGCACGGTTTCTGGGAAGGGGTTGTTAAGTAACTAGGTGGTCAGGGAAGATTTCAACACACATCTAATTGGCAGTTCCGGGAATTGTCTTAACTGCCACAGAAATTTCAGGTTCTGAGTGCAGCTTGTAAACTTTACAAAACCTGGTTCTATATGTTTCAATTTCAATTTCTTTTATTCTTTCATTTCCCACTCCTTTTTCTTATTACTTTTAATCTTAAAAGTAATAAATCATAATTATTGCGGAGTCTCACATTCTATTTCTGCCAGTGGAGCGTATTTCTGTCTGATTACAATGAGTTTTTCCTGCCCAATTTGAGCCTGGAGAAAGGAAACTATGCGGTTAAGCAAACAAGGTCCTACAATTAGCAACACCATAAGGATGATCAGGGGTCCAGCTAAGTCTGATAGGAGTATAGTTAACCAGGGGGACTGGGTAAACCATAACTCAAACCACCCTAGTTGAATCTCCCTATCTCTCTGGTGCTCTTCAAGGCATTTTCTCAATTTACTCATGGATTCTTTTACAACTCCAGTATGGTCAGCATAAAAACAACATTTTTCTCTCAGTGCAGCACAGAGGCCCCCCTCACTCATGATGAGGAGGTCTAATCCTCGCCTGTTCTTTAAAACAACTTCAGAGAGAGAAGTTAAGGATTCCTGCAGCGCTGTGATGGCGGTCTCTAACGTGTTCAAGTCTTTATCTATTGCTGTTTCTAATTGGGCCATTTGTTGTGACCCACGTATCATAGCAGCTTTTCCCGTACCCACTCCTGCAGCAGCTCCTATCCCCAAAAGAATGGCAGGAGTAAGGGACACTGGCTCCCCGCAAAATCGGGTTGTTTCTCCCCCTAGTAGACCTTCAAATGATTCTACATTATAATAGAGCACCCTGGGGAGTATCTGCACCATTACACAATAATTTACAGAGCTGTCAAATACCTGGGCTGAAATGCAAGGAGTTCTGACTGTGTGGAGTTCAGTACAATAAAGGTTCCTTTAATTAGTTCCCAGGGGGAGGAGTCAGCTGTACTCTGGACTGGGGAAGTAGGAAAAGACGGAAACTGGGAAGTATGAGATGGTAGAGGGGTTCTTGTAGATCTAGGCATGGGAGGTTTAGGAGGCTTAATTCCTGGGTTGAGGGGATTGGGCTCTATTGCTGTGATATTTTCTTCCTTTTTAAGCCGGAAGGTGAACCAGTGACAAAAGTCCTAACGAGGGCCATAAATATAGAATCGGATTCCCCACGTATTTCCCATAGGCCATGTTGTTCCGAGGTAGCCCCTTCCTTTGGAATTGAAAGTTAAAATGAGGGGATAACATAGACTATTCTTTCCACAGTGAGTTTTTGACACCACTTGGCTAGAAGCACATTTTTTGGGATCAATCAAGGTGTCATTTCTTCCTTCCTGAATCGTACTGTCGGGGAAGTTTGGGTTCCACCATGCAGCTCCCGTTTGTTCACAACCCCAAGATCTACAATAAAAGTCACTGGTCCTCTACAGGTTTGGGCCTGTTTGCGACTTTGGAAATCATCTGGGCAAACATAAAAATCAAGATTGGCTAGTTTACACCTGAGCTGGGGGAGATGATATCCATAATTCATGGGGTAAGGTGGTCTATGTTGCCCTGGTTTGGGGTTGAGTGGAATCTCTGTGGGGGTTCTCTATGTCAGGGAGATCCCAGTCAGAGAGGCCTATGGCAAGCTGACAAATGTCCGGGTGGAGAGATGGCCACCAAGTCCATATGGTAGCTGTATGTGAAATAGACCACACTACTTGCCCAGTTGGATTTATAACTTGCCATTGTTGCTGAACAGGCTGATGGGTATTAGGACTGCTGGTGGTCAGGGGAAGAATCCATAGCCCTACCCACATGACAGACACACAACTTGAGATGGTTACCAGTCTGTTCCAGTTTCCAGCCGGAGTCTGGACAGGGCGCAGGCTTGAGATGGGAGGCAAGGATCCAGGAAGTGATTCCATCCACTTTAACCACTGTGGGTGTTATAAGCAGCATCTGGTATGGTCCTTTCCAGCGGGGTTCCAGGAATGACACCTAATGCCATCTCATGTAGACGAAGTCTCCCACTTGATATCGATGTGGGGTTCCCTCATCTCCAGGCTGATAAGCAGTGGCCAACTGTTTTCACAGGTATCGCTGGGTGCTGGGTTTGTTCAAGGGCTTTAAGTCTGTCAAGAAAGAGTGTGTGAAAGGAATCATTAAGTCTCAGAGTTGGGGTTAGGTCCCTTACTGGAGGAGGGGCACCATAGAGAATTTCATAAGGGGTGAGTTTACACAAAGAGGCAGAGGGCGTTTTTCTTGCACGAAACAGTGCTTAAGGTAGGAGCATAGTTCAATTTTTTATGCCGGTCTCCAAGCTTTATTTCGTTAAGGTCTCTTTGATGGTTCTATTCATCCTTTCTACCTGTCCTGAGCTCTGGGGTCTATAAGCACAATTTAACTTCCAATTAATCCCCAGGGTCCTGGCGAATCCCTGACTTACCTGGGCCACGAATGCCAGTCCATTATCAGACCCTATTACCTTAGGCAGGCTGAACCTTGGAAAAATGTCTTATAGAATCTTTTTGACCACCCTCTGAGCCTTTTCTTTCTTCATGGGGAAGTCTTCAACCCATATTGAAAAAGTATCTACAAAGACTAGGAGATATTTAAGTCCATACCTTGCTGGCTTAATTTCAGTAAAGTCCACTTCCCAGAATTGTCCTGTTCTGGTTCCTCGTAAGCGCTTCCCTGCAGGAAGCTTGGATGGGTAAGCATTAACTAATTGGCAGACTTGACAAGCTCTAGTCACCTGCTCAGCTATTTCTTTCCTCTGTGAGTCAGTCAATAATAAGTCCTTTCTCTGGTCCTTTAAGAGTGCCTATAAATTTTTTGAGCCTAAGTGGGTGAGTTGGTGTACGTCTTTGACATAAAGGTGGGCTTTTTGAAATCGTAAACTTGGCTCTGTAGGGTCCCAGAGTCCTGTATCTGTCTCCTCAGATGATAAGTTGCCTGAATGTTCCAGTGCGGCCAAATCTCCTGATTGTTGTTCCCCCCGGTGTGGAAAAATTTACCAGAGTCACTCCGTTTAGGGCTGCCAATTAAGCTTCCTCATCTGCCCTTCTGTTTCCAACCACCACGCGGTCGTTTCCCTTCTGGTGCCCTGGACAGTGCACTATACCTAGTTCCTTAGTGCCCTGCACTGCTGAGAGAAGGTGGAGGATCTCATCTTATTTCTTTATTTCTTTCCCAGCAGAGGTTAATAGCCCCCTTTGCTGGTAAATAGCCCTGTGCACATTAGCATTGGCAAATGGATATCGGCTGTCAGTGTATATGGTGGCCCTTTTGCCTGTTGCTAGTTCCAATGCTTTCGGAAGGGCAATCAGTTCTGCCTTTTGGATTGATGTCTCTTCTGGGAGACCAGAGGACCAGATGGCATTAGTTTTGCTAACTATTGCTGCTCCAGCCCGCCGCTTACCATCTTGGAGGAAGCTGCTCTCGTCTGTAAACCATACGACTTCTGGGTGAGGGAGTGGCTGGATCTTTCAAGTCTCATCCTATACTGGTTTCCTCTGCCAGTATGTGTTGACACTCATGAGTGATGGGTCCTGATGATTCATCTGGCTGCAGTGTAGCCAGGTTGAGTGGAGCAGGGGGTCCCAGAGTTATTCTGTCTTTGCTAATCCAGAGGCTCTGGTAGTGGTTTATTCTGGAGTTTGATAGCCACCTCTCTGGAGGCTGACAGATGATGCTCTCCAGGGCATGGGGGCCTATAATGATTAGCTTCTGTCCCAACGTTCATTTATGAACATCTTTTTTTAGAAGGGCTGCCGCTGCTATAGCTCTTAAGCAATGGGGCCACCCGCTAGCCAATGGGTCCAATTTTTTTGATAAGATGGCTACCGGCCTTTTCCAAGGTCCCAAAGTCTGAGTGAACATTCCCAGTGCTATTCCTTTCTTTTCCTCGATGTAGAGAGTGAAGGGTATTTCTACTTCTGGGAGTGCTAAAGCCGGAGCAGATAGCAGCGCCTTTTCTTGACATTATCAAAAGCTTGTTGGTGCTCAGGGGCCCATTTGAAATGGGCATCCCCATTTATAAGCGGGTATAAAGGGGCAGCCAGAGATGCGAACCCAGGAATCCATAACCTGCAAAAGCCGGCTGTCCCAAGAAACTCTCTGAATTGTCTCTTATTAGATGTGGGAGGTATCTGCACAACGGTTTGTTTTCTGGGCTCACTGAGCCATCGTTTGCCACCCGTAAGAGAATAACCCAGGAAGATTACTTCCTGCTGACAAATTTGGTCCTTTATCAGAAGGCCTATATCCAGGCCGAACAAGCTCGGATAATAGTGCTTGGGTCCTAGACTCATAGTTCTTCTTGGTGTTGGCTGCCAGTAGCAGATCATCCACATATTGGAGTAGGGTGACTTCGTGGTGTGCAGTTCTGAAGCCCTGTGGAGGGCTTCATCAAAGATAGTGGGGGAGTTTTTGAACCCCTGTGAGAGTCTAGTACAGGTTAGTTGGCCATATGTTAAAGTTTCTGGGTCTATCCACTCGAAAGCAAACAGAAACTGATTGTCCTTATGTAGGGGCAAGCAGAAGTAAGCATCTTTTAAGTCCAGCACAGTGTACCATTCCCGCTCCAGATTCAGAGTGCTAAGCAAATTATATGGATTGGGTATTGTTGGGTGAATGTCCTGCGCTCTGTTGTTTATCTCTCTTAGGTCTTGAACAGGACGGTAGTCCCTAGTTCCTGGCTTTCTTACTGGTAGCAGGGGGGTATTCCAGGCTGATTGACAGGGCCTTAGGACCCCACGGGCCAATTATTTCTGAATATGGGGACTTATCCCATCTTTAGCTTCTTTGCTTAGAGGATATTGTTTAACACTGATTGGAGAGGCAGAGGCTTTTAATTCTCGTTCTATTGGAGGTAGTTTTATTGCTAGACCTAACCCAGCAGTTTCTGCCCAGGCATTAGGATAATCTGTTATCCATTTCTGTGGTAGTTTGCCTCTTTGATCAGTCCTAGGGGGCGCGAAGAGTTGATGTTCATCTTCAACGGACATAGTCAATGCTGTGACTATGGGAGTTTCACTGAAGGCTTTAGAACATCCACTTGGGGAACATCAGGGTTAAAGGTTATTCTAGCCCCGAGTTTGGTAAGCACATCCCTGTGCATCAATGGGGCTGGGCACTCAGGGATTACTAGGAAAGAGTGGTGGACTTTTCCTTTTCCTACATCCATAATCCTCTTAGTTTTCCAAGCCCGATATGTACTGCCATTATCCCCTTGAACTAGGGACCATTTATTTGATAGGAGCCCAGTGGGGTCTTAAGGGCTGAGAATACTGCTTCTGTATGCTCTCCAAAGTTCACTGGAGTCCCCTCCACTTCAAATGTTACCCTGAGCTCGGGGAGCAGATCCGAGCCCCAACATTCCTAGTCCTCTTCTAGAGTCAGCATGGAGGGCTGGCGTGGTTGCTTCTTTTTGGTGCACTCTTTGGCTCAGTGTCCTTTTTCTTTACAGTAGGCACATTGATCTGAGGCCAGGGGCAGCCATTGGCGTGGGCCCAAGTATCCCTTCCTGACTCCAAGCTTTTTAACTTCTGGCATATTTGCTGCTGTGAACAAAACCTTAGCCAATGTTTTAGTCTGCCTTTGCTCCTTTCATCCTCCTTTTGTTTCCTTTCCTTCTCTCTCCTCTGTTCCCTCTCCTCCTCAGTTTCTCTCTTATAATATACTTTCTCAGCTTCTCTGACTAAATCTCTTAAGGTCGTATCTTGTAATCCATCTAGACATTGTAACTTTCTCTTAATATCTTGGGCAGCCTGCTCAATACAGGCCATTGTAACAGATGCATTTTGGTCCTCTGCCTGAGGATCAAAAGGAGTATATTTCCTATATTCTTCCATAATTCTCTCCAGAAACAGAGGGATACTCATTAGGCCCTTGGATAATCTCTCTTACCTTGGCCAAATTGGTCGGCCTTCTGGCGGCCACTCGGAGACCCGCTATTAGAGCCCGGCGATAAGTGGACAGATGCTTCTTACCTTCAAAGGTGTTGGGGTCCCAGTTGGGTCGGTTCATGGGCCCATAGGGATGGAGAGAGAGTAACACAGGGGCTTCTGAGTTTTCTATTATCCGTCGCCGGTGCGTTCCTTTAGGTTGCCCAGCTTCCTCCAGGGAGGAGGGGCTGCTGCTGCTGCAGAGAAGTCCCCTGGAGGGCTTGGGTCTGGCCCAATTGCCTCTAGCAGTGGAGAGGCTGAGTCAGCAGTGGGAGGATCATCAGGAACTGTGTTGGGGGTTGGGGAGGGAGAGTAGAGGATAAGGAGGGGGAGGAGTGTCCAGTCTTGTGACTCAGGGAGAATGGAAGGAAGAGGGGGAGGAGCGGATGGTTTGAATGATAGGATCGTGGGGGAAGGGGTATATGGCTCTTTATCTGGGTGGCCACGTGGCCAAAGCTGAAAGACAATATCTCTGACTTTTCGGATTAGAGGAAATTGGAAGGATCCTTCTGGGGGCCATCCGACTTCGAGGATGGGCCATTCTGAAGCACCGAGAGTCTGCCAGGTACAGCGTTTTACTGGAAAAGAAAGATTCTGGGCCCTTGAGCGGACATCAGTCCAATGATCAAGGGTCAGAGACAGAGAAGAGGATGTGCTTTGTCCCATAATGGGAGTTACTCAAACAGGGACAGTGAAGACACAAACCCAACACAGAAAAACACAAACAGTAAACGTTTAACATGACTCCAAGACAAAGATTAGAACTGAGTAACTGGTAAATCTTGATGGGTTAGGCAATAAAGACAGACAGTAAACTCAACATGAATTCGGGACAATGAACAAAACTGAGTAGCCGGCAAAACCTGATGGGTTGGCAAACCGAATCCTGAAGCAAAATGTAACTGAGATGAGAAAACTACTATTCTTTGATTTCCCTAGTCTTCTGGAGTGTCCCCCAGAAACATGACCTTGGGCTATGTGACAGGTCTGTCACACCATAGGAGAGAGCTAATGCTCTTCACCAACAGCCACTTTGCCATGCCCTGACTTGAATTCCGAAACCAGAAAGAGGCTTCTTACTAACCCTGAGAGGAGTCCCTTGAGGTCTTTCGACCAGCACTGCCGGATATCTCACCTGGGGCCTCCAGATAAATAGGTGCGGCGAATGTCAGAGGAAAAGACAACAAAGAGGCTTTCTCATGCATCAGCAAAGGGTTTATTGGGGGTCCAGCATGCTGGGGCTCAGAGCTCACTTCAGAGGACCAAAGATCAAAGAGCCCCGAGAACAACTTGAGCAGAGTTTATTTACATTCTTTAGAGAGAGCAGGGATTTTACATACATCATTGCCTCCTTTAGGAAATCATCATGTACCACGGGAAAATCAAATAACAACTCTTAGACATGATTAGCACATTCATTGGCGGGAAAAGGTCAGGCAGGGAGTGATTGGTCAGCCCCGAGAAGGGGTATACGTTTAAATTTATTGGTTGAAGCCCTGAGATGTATACGTGGTGAGCTGCACGGTTTCTGGGAAGGAGTTGTTAAGTAACTAGGTGGTCAGGGAAGATTTCAACACACATCTAATGGGCAGTTTCAGGAATTGTCTTGACTGCCACAGGAATTTTAGGTTCTGAGTGCAGCTTGGAAACTTTACAAAACCTGGTTGTTTACGTTTCAATTTCAATTTGTTTTATTCTTTCAGAACCTTACAGTGGAAGGCGAGAGACTTCATTAACAATGACTGCTCTTTTGGCCATTTTGGTTTTAGATGCACACATGGGATCTTTTCTTAGATCCGTCTGTTGCTGATAATCTAAGCCACAGCCTCAAACAGGGCCAAGAGCCTGATTAAGACACATCCCTTTCCAAAGCAATTACATCTCTGAGGTCAGTTACAGAACTCAGTCTCTGAGAGGAATCACACCAGTGTTCAAGCCCAGGTGGACCCAGTCATCTCTTCCAACCACCATACAAATGACCACAATTAAAACCAAAACACTCCCACATGGCACTCATCTTCTTACATACATACACTCATGATAACTTTGGCTAGAGGCTTCCATGAATGTTGCAGCCCAAGAGAGTGTCCAAAATAAGCTCCCTTGCCACTCATGTGCCTAACCTCAGGGTGGCCTGAACACCCTGAGGTTAAACCAGGATTGATCACATAGTTCTTCCTGTAATACTGCTCTGCTTCTCCAATTTGAGGCCTACTGACTGTCTGGTATAGATTCCTTATGTGATTTGGAGTCATTAGGAAACCAAAGTAAATTTGCAAGGCTTGGAAAAACTCATTTGACCCAAAGGATCCCTATTCTCACTTGGTGGAGGTCAGGAACCTTACAGAGGAAGGCGAGAGACTTCATCCACTATGACTGATCTTTTTGCCATTTTGGTTTTGGATGCACACATTGGATCTTTCTTTATATCCATCAGGCGCTGCTAATCTAAGCCACAGCCACACACAGGGCCACGAGGCTGATTGAGAACATCCTTTTCCACAGCAATTAAGCAAAGAGCAACAGGTGATGCCCAGTCATTTCCATTTGAAAACTGTTTTCTTCAAGATTCACAAAGGGGTGGCCTGAGGCAGAGACTTTCCTGACTTCAGAGTAACAGAACAATAAGTAAGCAAATCCCAATGCAGGGTTTCTCCACTGAGACTATACTAGTCACAATGATATCTGAGTTTTCTGAGATGCTTGTCATTCCCTTCAACAATCCAGTACATGGCCATGTCACAGAGCTTGGAGGGGGTATATATATCTTGGACAAAAAACCATGAGCCTATTCTGGAGAGTGGCCAGAATTCAGAAAGAAAACAGGAACTTAGAAAGTTAGTAGGTGTTGCCCATCGAAAAGGCAACCAGCAGTCCTTTTTTAAAATGGGCATGATGAATGCTGGAAAGCTTTCTACTAGACAGGATACATCCATTGATGCATTCTTTTTTCTAATGTGTACAACCAAGAACACAGTGGGATACACAGACACAGAAACACTCACCTTGTCAAAGGACTTTCTAGAAACAGTCCACTCTAAACCAAACAAACCGCCTTTCCTACCTATTCTCAGAACATGAGACAAAACCACAAACTCACACCCACACTCAAAAAGGCACCTCTTTCCCCAAGTAAGTCTGTGAGTATCCAGAGTGTCCTCTGACTTGTGGGCCATAGTATGTTCCCCCGAAATGGCCTGTCCTGTCTCAGATCTGGTCTCTTTGTCCATATCTGTGAAGTTGTATGGAGCCTGTGCTGACCACTACCTGCTTTCTCAGGAACGGCCCGTCTTCAGAGCTCTACTTGCATTTGGTCATCCTCAAACCATTAGGTACCAAGAGAGACAGACTCTCTCCTTGGTAAATCCAAACAAGTGAGCCCACTGGGAATGGGAATGGGCCTGGCTCTGGATGCCTGGCTTCCTGGATCTCAAGTTCAGAGAGTTCCATCACCAAAGAAGTGAGGTAGCACAATTCCTACAGGAAGGGAATGAGGTCACTGCCTTGGCAACCACTTTGCCCTTACAGTTGCTTCCAAGGGTCCCTTGAGATGGAGGCTGCCCCTACTTACTGTGAAACTTTCAGAAGTTAGAATGGTATATCAACCATAGACACCCAGGAGAAGCTCTCCACACAGGGTTGGTTTGGTCCATCTTTTTTATATCAATAGGAGAGAGGCTGATTCAGACACATACCTTCATCCTGACCAGGTTGTTTGCCATGGAAGTTGACTTTTGCTCTCTCAGGTCCTTCATAGCTGCCTACATCTTCTCCAGGGATCATTTCTTCATCAACCTTTGAGGTTCTCAGCAGGTGGAAGATTCCCTACATTCCTGTATTGTAAGACCAACTCTGTCCCTGCTCTTTTGTAAAGTTAGATTGAGGGAAGAGTGTATGGTTAGGGTTAATAATATATTCTATTTTTGTTAGGAAACTTTCTGCGGGATAAATAATGGTATTAGGAACCTGCGATATTCAAAAGAATATATAGGTGAAATATAAGTATAAAACCTGAAATCTAGGTATGATTTGAAGCCCAGAAGGGAATTGGGCCCTTTAGTGCGATACTTAGCTTTGAATTATGTTCTACACAGATGTCTCAGATAAATCGATATGCAATGGCAGAGGATCTTGTACCTTGGATGAATAAATGTCCTAGAGAACATCCAGTCAAAAAAGAATAGTTGGCAGGATTAGGAAGGTAGTCAGTAGGTTTTGAAAAAAGAGTGAGAATAGGATTTGGACAAAACGTTCATTAGCAATAGGGTTTCGGGTAGAGAGTGAATGTAAATATGAGCACATATGAAGAGTCAGTCACAATGATGAACTGGGAAAAATATGTAGGAAAGCAGATATCAATAGAGACATTAGGAAATCAGGCAAAGTATAATGTGAGTGATAGGGTTAGACATTTTTAACATGGTTGAGGTTGAATATATAATCTTAGGAAGAAAGACATATGTAGTCATCAATAGGATTGATATTTTAGAGCATTAGGCAACCTGGGCATGGTTGTTTTTAATAATCCATGCTCACTTTCCATTTTGCTTTGGTGAAAGGTTAATGAAATAGTCACTTGTCACTTCCTGTTTTTCTGTATGCTTAACAAAACACTGTTGAAATCTTGAAAACTGTTTGCTATTTTTGTTCCCAGAATGTGCTATCCCCAGCTGCCAAACTGCAGAATGTACTCCCTCACCCAGTTGCACGCAAACTGCACACTCGCCCTGACCCATCAATAAATTTCCCTCCCTGCCCTGTCCAAGGGAAGTATTTAAGCTCTGTTAAAGCTGTTCTCAGGGCTCTTTGCTTTATTCAAGTGAGCTCTGAGCCCCAGCATGCTGGACCCCCAATAAACTCTTTGCTGTGGCTGAGTGAAAATGGTATACTGTTCTGTACTTAAAAGATGCTTTCTTTTGCTTGCCTCTGCATAAAGATAGTCAGTTGCTGTTTGCTTTCGAGTGGGTAGACCCAGAAACCGGAACGTCTTGTCAACTAACTTGGACTAGACTCCCACAGGGGTTCAAAATCTCCCCCACTCTCTTTGATGAAGCCCTTCGCAGAGATCTCAATAACTTCAGAACTACACACCCCGAAGTCACCCTGATTCAATATGTGGATTTCCTGCTCCTGGCAGCCAACACCAAGGAAAACTTTGAGTCTGTGACCCAATCACTATTATCTGAGCTTGCTCAACTCGGGTATAGAGCTTTGGCCAAAATGGCCCAAATTTGCCAGCAAGAAGTAATCTTCCTGGGGTATTTCCTTAGGCACTGTAAATGATGGCTCACTGACCCCAGGAAACAACGTTGTGCAGATACCACCCCCATTTAACATTAGATAACATAGAGATTTTCTTGGAACTGCTGGCTTTTGCAGGTTATGGACCTGGGTTTGTGTTCTTAGCTGCTCCTTTATACCCACTGTTAAATGAGAATGCCCAATTCCAATGGACCCTTTGAGCACCAGCAAGCTTTTGATAACATCTAAGAACACTGACACTGAACACCTCAACTTCACTGAGCCCAGCCTGCAATTTCAGAAAGCCCTACACTATGTTAAAAATGTACATCAACTCAATCAACTTGGTTCAAAGAAACTGCAGCATTCCTGTAGGATCAAGAACAGAGTTTTAGACTAACTCACTCACAGTGAATGGAAATAACTGAATGGGTAACAAAAGCCTGTTGGTTCTGTTAATTGGTTAATGCTTATCATTCCAAGCTTCCTGCAGGAAAGCATGTACCAGGAACCAGACCAGGACAATTCTGGGAAGTGGACTTTACTGAAATTAAGCCAGCGAGATATGGACTTTAATATCTCCTAGTCTTTGTAGATACATTTTCAGGATGGATTGCAGCCTTTCCCACAAAAAAAAAAAAAAAAAAAAAAAAAAAAAAAACGGCACAAATTGTGGTCAAGAAGATCCTGAAAGATATTTTTCAAAGACACGGTCTGCCTAATGTAATATGGTCTGATAATTGAACGGCGTTCATGGGCCAGGTAAATCAGGGGTTAGAAGGGACCCTGGGGATTAATTGGAAGTTACATTGTGCTTATAGACCCCAGAGCTCAGGACACATGAAAAAATAAATAGAAGCATTAAAGAGACCTTAAAGAAATTAAGCTTAGAGACCATCATAAAAGAGTAGACTATGCTCCTGCCTTATGCACTGTTTCATGAAAGAAATACTCCCTTTGTTTCTTTGTGTAACATCACCCCCTATGAAATTCTCTATGGGGCCCCTCCTCTGGTAAGGGACCTAACACCAACTCTAAGACCTAAGGATCCTTTCCACACACCCTTGCTTGACAGACTTAAATCTCTTGAAAGAACTCAGCTATACCTGTGGAAACAGCTGGTCACTGTCTTCCAACCTGGGGACGAGGGGACTCCACACCGATATCAAGTAAGAGACATCCTCTACATAAGAGGACATCAGGTGTCATCCCTGGAACCCCGCTGGAAAGGACCATACCAGGTGCTACTAATAACACCTACAGCGGTAAAAGTAGATGGAATCACTTCCTGGATCCATGCCTCTCATCTCAAGCCTGCAACCTGTCCAGACTCTGGCTGGAAACTGGAAAAGACTGGTAACCCGTTCAAATTGTGTATTCGCCACGTAGATAAGGCTATAGACTCTCCCCTTGGCCACCAGTAGACCTAACACTTATTAGCCCGTTCAGCAGCAATGGCTGATCACAAATCTTACTAGACAAGAAGTATGGTCTATCTTGCATACAGCCCCCTTAGGGACCTGGTGGCCATCTCTCCACCCAGACATTTGTCAGCTGGATATAGGTCTTTCCTATTAGGATATCCTTGATGAAGAGGATCCCACTAAAATTCCATTAAATCATTTCTGTACCATAGACAATGTAAACAAACCTTATGGTTGTATAGACAGGCAAGCCAGATGCAGGTTGGCTAGCCTATATTAGTATGTTTGCCCCGCAGACTATCAAAGCCACAAACCGCCACGGCTGAGTGTGGGAAAAGACGACTTCTTCTGTAAGTCATGGGGATTTGAGCATACAGGGGCTGCCTGGTGGAATGTAAAATCCTCATCAAATTCAGTACACAGCATTGGCCATATTACCACTTAGACATCTAAAACCGATGGACCCAAGAGGAGTCTCTAGATCCTCAAATTCTGTGTGACCTTTTAACTTCTGCAAGTGCTCAAAAGGGTGAAAAGAAATTCCCCTATGTGGAGGCCTTTTCCCTCTTTCGCTCACATCCTGAACTATGCTTCTCCAATAGTTCCTCACCCTCAGCCTTCTGCTCCAGACTCTCTGCTGTCAATTCTACCTCAGCAACCTGATTTCTCTTCTCCAATTACTAGATCAAAAACCCAAACCTCCGCCGGTTCTCAGAGCATTGCCCCCTTGCTCAGTTATCAGGTACTGAGGTACCCATCCACCCACTCACTCCTCTCTTGCTCTGTCAGTGCCCGCACCGGGTCCCACCAGGTCCTCTTACCAGCTAACCTAAAGCTCAAACCAGCTTAGGAGAGCCCTCAGACCCCTATTGAAGATGTAATGAAAATGACCTTTAAAGTTGCTTTGTCATCACTGAAAACAGGTTACTAAGAATTTAATGTGCCTCACAGGCTTTTCGGGATACTCACTCCCGTCTTCCCCTCTGCTCTACTGGTTATACTGCTCAAGTTTTTGTTGCTAGGAAAATCCAAAACCCTTTTCCCATTATTCTTTTATATCTCTCCTTCCTCATTCTCAGATAAACGGAGCTGCTCTCACCCTCCGCCTTCCCAATCTTCCCCCTCTGTACCAGGCCCACAGAAAAATCTTAACTGAACGTCTCTAGAAGTCTTCACCATGGTTGACTTTAGGACTTTCAGCAAAAGAGTCCCTATAAAAGAGTTCAGTGTAGATAAACTTCCTCTTTTTCTGTTGCCCTGCTCTACTTGGCTACTGGCTGCAAAAATCAGCACTCCTAAGCTTGACACCCCTGTAATAGTTTTTCACACAATACGTGAACAAGGCCTCTGGCCTTGAGCTGGGGCTTCATAGAGATGGCTATATTTCTAAGATATAAAATTACCAACTGGGCTCCATGGTAACAGCTGCAGGGGGATAAAAGAAAAGGAAGAAAAAGCTCTCCCCCTCCCAGGTGTCCTTGAAAATTTAACTTGCCCACCATAGAGGAAAAAACAGAAAAAAAGCTTCTTTTTGTGAAGTTCTGCAGACTGTGAACTTCTTAGTCCCTTCCCTTTCATGTTGGGTACAAAATTCTGAAACTACCTAAACTTGGGGTTCAGGGAATTAATTGATGACAACAGAAGCAATGCCCGCTGAATCCGGTTGCAACCAAATAGGACTGTTTCCCTGTCTTCTGTGCTATCTTAGGTGCCTTGCCTTGACCGTCCCTACAACAGTATAATTCTATATACTTAAACATTGTTTATGTTTTAATGAAATGGTCAACAGATGTGATTAATTGTGTAATGGTGAAGATGTTTCCCAGATTGCTCTATAATGACCCAGGTTCATTTGAAGTTCAAACAGGGGGGCATACAACCCAGTTCCAATGGGAACATATATCTCTTACTTTACCCATCATATTAGGAAGTGGAGTTGCTGCAGGGGTAGTCACAGGAACCACTGCCCTGGTCCATGGTACACAACAAATCACCCAAATAGAAGCAGCAATAGAACAAAACTTAAAGATATTAGAAACCTCCATCACAGTTTGCAGGAATCTTTAACCTCTCTCTCTGAAGTTGTTTTACACAACAGTCGAGGGTTTGACCTACTCTTCATGAGAGAAGGGGGCCTTTGTGCTGTATTGTTGTAAGAATGCTGTTTTTATGCCGACCATACTGAAGTTGTAATAAAACCTATGAGTAAAATAAAAGGATGCCTTGAAGAGTGTCAACGAGAGAGAGAGGCCCCAAAAGGGTGGTTTGAGTCTTGGTTCACACAGTCCTCCTGTTTATCTAAGCTTTTATCAACCCTGGCCTGTACAATAATAATCTCCATATTATAGCTAACTATAAAACCCTGTTTGCTCAACCATGTAATTTCTTTTCTCCAAGCTCAAATCGGACAAGTTAAACTTATGGTAATACCCCACTAGCAGACATAGAATGTGACACCCCCCAATGATCACTTTTATGATTAAAATTAGCCAGAAGAAGAAGTGGGGAATGAAAGGTTAATAAAAAAGGTACTTGGAACTTCCTGTTTTTCTGTATGCTTAACAAACACTGTTGAAATATTGAGAACTGTTTGCTAACCTTGTTCCCAGATTGTGCTGTCCCCAACTTCCAAATTGCAGAATGTATTCCCTCATCCGGTTACACGCAAACCGCCCACTCGCTCTGACCCATGAATAAATTTCCGTCCCTACCCTTTCCAAGGAAAGTATATAAGCTCTGCTTAAGCGGTTCTCAGGGCTCTCTGCTCTATTCTTGTGAGCTCTGAGCCCCAGCATGCTGGATCCCCAATAAATCCCTTGCTGTGGCATGAGACACTCTCCTGGTGGTCTCTTCCTCCGATGCTTGCACGAACATTACTTGGATGATTGAATGTAGAAGAGAAAATCCAGTCAAAAAGGGATAGTCAGTAGGATTAAGAAGATAGTCGGTAGGTTTAGGAAGAAGAGTGAGTATAGGATTGGGAACAAAATCTCTTTAGCAATAGGGGTTCGGTTAGAGAGTGAATGTAAATGTCAGCACATGTGAACAGTCACAAAAATGAAATGGGAAAAGAACGTAGGAAAGCAGATATCAATAAAGATATTACGAAATCAGGCAAAGTATAAAGTGCGTGATATGATTAGACATTTTCAACAGGGTTGAGTTAGAATATATAATCTTAGGAAGAAACAAATATGTAGTCACCAATAGGATTGGCATTTGAGAGCATTAGGCAATCTTGACATGGATGTTTTTTGTAATCCATGCTCACTTTCCATTTAGGTTTTGGTATAATCATAAGTGTGACGTTTGCATTTGTGTCCAGAATATTACTGTGATAAAATGTATATGTAGATCTGGTGACATGAGTGTTTATTCCACCATTTCTGGGAGCAATTTTTTGAAGACATATAAATGGGTATTGGGGGTACAAAGAGGTATACACTGTGTCAATGAATATAGAGATAATGCATGAATAGTCCATAAGTGAATAAATAATATAACTGGTTCCACATTAAATAACGGATTGAATTGATATCTGAAAATATATAAGAAATAATATATTGATATACAATCATTCATTCCAACCATTTATACATCTAATATTAATATTAGGGTTATGGTTTATCATGAAGATATGTTAGTTTTGCTACAAAAGTGATAATGGAAATCGAAAATAATGTTTTTGGAAAGAGTCAGTCACAATGCTGGCAATATGTGAACAAGGCCTCTTGCCTTGAGCTGGGGCTTGACCGAGATGGTTACATTTCTAAGATAAAGAAGTTACCAACTGGTCTCCATGGTAAAAGCTGGCAGGGAGAAAAAAAAGAGAAGAAAGAAGCTCTGCCCCTCCCAGGTGTCCTTAAAATGTTAACTTGCACAGAACAGAGAAAAACAAACAGAAACAAAAACTGCTTTTAATGAACTTCTGCAGACTGTGAACTTCTGAGTCCCTCTGTTGGGTACAAAATTCTGAAAAAATCTAAACTTGGAGTTCAGGGGATTAAATGATTACAATAGAAGCAATGCCCTCTAAATCCGGTTGCAACCAAATAGGACTGTTTCGCTGTGTTCGGTGCTATGTTAGTTGCCTTACCTTGCCTTGTCCATCCCTTTTCTCATGAAAAGACCAGTCAAGAAACATGGAGGAATGCATGTGCTCTGAAGCAGGAAGTGATTGATACTGAATCAAATGTCTATAAATTTCCTAACTTGTGGATGAAATACATATCCTATGATGTGCATAAATTAAAGAAATAGTAATCTACCAGTGTTGAATAAAAATGAACGTCAAAATACACATCATGTCCAATTGGAATCTACTTGCATTGATGTTAAACTGGGTCAGGTACTGTAGAAATATTAGTGAAACCGCTGTTGACCGGTGACGAGTTCTTGCTTCCCCAATGTTGAAGAATAACACCAGAAAGCACACGCCAAGGCAAGGTCAGAGTAGAAATTAGAAGTTTATTAAAGGACAGCAGAAAAGACTTCTCCCAGAGGAAGAAGGGGACCCAAGAGGTGGAATCCGTGGAAGGGCTGTTCTTTCCCCTTTTTATAGTTCTTTCAGTGATGGAATGTAGGTTGGAGGCCTACAGGTGGGCTTAATTATCACCTTTTGGGATGGACTATCTCCAAATCTGTTGGGGCTGTTTTCTGAGCTCCATTAACATTTCTTTGAGATGGACTTTGGCCTAGGGACTTTTCAGGACTCATTAACATTCCATGAGTTGTCCTGCGTTTTACCTGAGTCATTCCCAGCATGGCCTCCATTTTAGATTTCACTCAATATTAGACCCGATTTACCTAACTACACTGACTACCTAACTTTAAATCTGGCTTCATTCCCCCCTCTAATTTGGGAACTCCTTACTGCTGTAAGGAAGGGGGGCAAAGAAAATCTTTCTGGCTTCTTCAGGCTGAAAAGGTACGGTGTGGGGCAAGCAGTTTGGAGTCCCCCTTTAAAAATCGGGTCGATCGAGGGGGTCCATGATAGAAGTCTGATTGAGAAGTAATAGACTGGAGGGCCATTTGAGTGATGGGTGGTCTATAAGAGAAACAAGAATTCATTAGTACTGGAACCAGATTGATGCAGCAATAAATCCCATAGAACAGGAATATGCCAATGAGTATGATGGCAAAGACAAAGACTAACAATGTTTTCCACCAGGAAGTACCAAGAACCAGGAGCTAAGATATTGTTTCCATGACAAAGTTGCTGAGGACATGGCTTCTATCTGAGCATGTAAATCTTTAAGGATATTTTTCACATTGCCAGAATTGTCAGGGATGTAAACACAACATTTAACTTTTAGGGTTACAGATGTCCTTTTCATTAAGATACAGTTTAATAACTTTATGTCATCTGACTTGCAAAATCCTTTTACTAGTATGACCTCTGTGTCTAATAGAGAAATTTTTAATTCTGTTACTTAGGGCTGGATAACCATACTAGCAAACACCATGCCTACCTGGGTCGGTTAGAAATAAAAGCCTTAAACTAAAAACTACTCTGGCAGTTCCTTTTGATAGTTATCAGGCATTCCTGTCTGAGAATCTCTTTTGAAGCCTCCAGTTTATTTATGGAAGTTACATTTAACTATTTTATTTAAAATGCCCAGGAATAGCTGTGTTTTGGCTTTGACTGTCTTTGCTAAGTGTTTAAGATGAAGCAAGTCAAACTGACTTTTGTTTCTATCTATTGTTAACAGTCAGCTGAGTTTCCCTGGGAGTCCTTGGGAACTTTACAGCAGCTTCTCAGATCTGCTAGTGCCATTTGTTCTAGGATGGGTCCAGGCCTTGCTTGACCATGTGGCTTCCCTCAGAAGCATCAGGCATGTCCCCCTTTTCTGATGACCCTCCTCTTCACAGCAAATGCACTGATTGGCTTTCTGTCCTCCACTGGTCTCCTTAATCTCCCTGATCAGGAGGTTATGTGGCCTAGAGTTGCAAAGCTCTTTGGAAAAGTGCCCTATCCCCTGACTCAGACTGACTCAGAGGGCAAGAGCCAAATTTTTAATTTTAAAACTTAATCTTAAACATCCAGCAAATAAGTTTTAACAGCCTTATATTAAGAGTACTGGGATTTAATGTCTATATCTCTATCCTGTAGGTGATAACTCCTTATCTTACATTAACCCAGGTTGTGAGTTCTTAAATCAGTAACTCTGCAAAGCATTAACAGGCAATTTTTAAGCCATTTTGAAAACTACAAGATAAAATTATCAAGAGTAAAAACATATTTAGTTCATGTAATAGGTACCTTGAATTTTGGTGGAGTTATACATTATATCCCCTGTTTGAGATCCTAGTAATCTTGACAAAAAACAACTTTTGGGGACAACTTTAAATGTACTGAAATCTGGCCTACTTCTTTCATAGTCACTTTCACATGCAGTGGGATGGGACATAGAGCCTTATCTCAAGTAAGGTGGGGCTCTTCATGAATCTTACTATAGTTCTGAAACTGATCTTTGCTTTTTAGACATCATTTTATAAAGCCTACATAAATTGTTGTGAACTTGAGCAAACGCAACATAATATCACATCTAAAACATGAATTAAAGAAAGGCTGAAAACTTTTAACCTTTTGTAGAAAAGTAGTAAAGTACTTTTGAGTTTTTCAATAAAACCTTTACACAGATTAAGCCCTCATTAACTTAAAAATACACTTAAGTTGTATCTCAGTGTAAAAAGGTAACATAGAACTGTACATATCTTATTGATAACAAGCCCAGTTATAGAACACAAATGATTTAATTATATCCAACATGTCTTTCTTTTAAGCCTAAAATTACCATACAACTTTAGAACACCAGCTTGATATAATGCTCTTTCTAAAGCTTCTACCTAACAGACTTGTATACCTGGAAGGTGTGAACACATTAATAGCACCAATTACATTGATGTTTTTATATTAACCAAGTTTAGCTTTTAAAGAGATAACATAGCAATATTCTCTAAAACAATAGCACTTGTTTAACCAGCTGTTTAATTTCTTTAAGATTACTTGCTCAAAAACTTACACTTATAAGCAACTTACACAGACCTTCTTTATATCATTTGCTTAAGCCCTCTTAATTACTTAATCATATAGACTCTTATCCAGAAACACATTTTCCCTCTATGAAATCCATACCTAGAACCTTCTAGTTTCTTTTTTATCTGTTAACCTCCTTCTGTTCACATTTTGAAACAATACTTGTAAATTTTGAATTTAATCAGATTATTTTATACACATCAACATTTTGTTAGGTTTTATTTTTGAACACCTAGAAAAACTTATAATAAGCTTAATTTTAAAGACATCTTTACTTTCATCTGTTTACCTAATTTAAATTGAGCCATTTGAATCACGTGAATCAAAGATATTTGGATCCATTTTTAAAATTTTTCATGAGCGCTCCTCATCTGTCAATTGGCATATCACTGCATGATATAGGGACAAACACACAGACATTCTAACATACAACACGTAACACGAGTGTAACACAACACAATAGTAAAGGCCTTGTTGCTATCTCAGGTGATATCTCATTGCAATGTTTAAAAACTCCATAGTTGATCAAAAATAGAACTTATCAGAAAAACGTTAACTTGTCTATAGGATCAAAATCATGAACTTAAAAAGATGACTGGCCAGTAATTAGTAAACACCATATAATTTACTTTTTGGTTTAGTCTAGTTTGAGTTCAGGTAAAAAGACACTTTTACCATTTTTTTTTCTTCTTGGGCCTCAGATCTATCTCCTACTGAGTGCTCCAGGCTTCTTCTATTTGCATATCAGCTTAAGCCCTGAATGAGGTCTGGGAAAACTGGATTCTGAGCACAAACCTCATGCCTAAGGCATTTTAACCATAAGTCACAATTTTCAGGTTTGGATGTTGAAAATTATAATACAAGTTTAAGATACAATTTATAAAATTCCATACCTTTACTTTTTCCTACACTAGAAAAACTTGCTCACACAAAACTGAAAATAGAATCTTGCTTAATAATATAAAGCTACCATCAGAAGAGATCCTTTCAGGATCATTAAGCCACTTTCTTTGTTCTGAAGTTTCTAAAGTAGTATTAAGTTACATTAAATCACCTGAAAACATTTTAAAAGAGAACTACACACTACCATGTATATCCAAAATTAAGCTTTAAAAATTTCCAAGACTGTTGCTATTCAATGTTATTTCAATAAGCCAGACCAACGTCCCAATCCAACATTTTCTTTTCCTGAATCTTACACACTAAGGGGAACAGATACCAAATCATAATTTACTATTCTTGCCCAAATTAATGCACTGGTACACCTAGTGAAATCTTTTCAGGCTACCCAGTTCAAAATTGATGAAAAAATAAAACTGAATGATTGGTAGTTACTTGCCAACTTGGAAGTAGAGTTTTTTTAATTTTCTATCCTAAGTATCTAAGTTCTCTGGCATGAATTATCTGAAATCACAATTCTTTTAGACACACATTTAGCCTAGATTATCCCCAAGAAACAGTCAGACAACTAGATAAGAAAATATCTCTCCAGGTTTTGAACTTCCATTTAATTATGACTCCTATCAGTGGCACCATAGATTTCCCCATGAGTGCACTATAGGTGTAAAATTAAGGGCCTCAGTGTGACTGACTTTACTGCATTCAGGTGGAGTAATCCTTGCAGTGCAGGGAAAGAATGAGGAAATTCCCCAGAGCGAAGATGGCTCTGGCAGCTGCTGAGAAATCCTCAGTTTCCCCTTTACTTATAGGATTAGCACCTTTGGATAGACCCAATCCCAGGCAATCTGGCATATTTACTAACTTTTCCAGTAGAGTCAGTTTTTATCTGCCTTAGGTCTTGAAGGGGGAAAAGGGTATGTACTTTGATCGGCTCAAATTTTTCTCTTGATTTTTTTCTCAGTAAGTCCAAGATTTTTTCTCTTCATAGCAGATATCATAGCTAAGTCTACTTTACACTGTTGGCATAATTTAGGATTTTCCCTTAGAGCAAAGAAAATTTGAACATACAGCACCTCACACCATTTCCTTCTTGTAAATTTTATCAAACTGTCCCAATTTTTTAATACGCAGGCTAGTGGTGCACCTGGCGTATTGGAGAGAGAGAAGCTCCCGTCTGAGTGAGAAGAAAACAGGACTCAGGCGCCCACACCGCGCCAGAGAAAACTATTCTCATTAGGGACGTCTCCCTAGGTTTGAGCTTCCTAAACGGTCCAGAAAACCCGTCTCTCACCTTGCTTTTCCAAGGTGTTTCTGGTCAACTTTAGCAAAGTGCTAGGGTCTCAGTTTGCCCTGTGCCAGAGACCCTGGGAGGATTCAGACTTAAGGGCATTACTGCTTACCCTCCGGGCCACTAAAAACCCATTGTAAAGAGAAACATGCTCTCTTTTGTTGCCTTTGCTCTGTAGACTAGCAGATTACCTGAGGAGTTGATTCTAAAAATGCCTCTCTAGCAGCTTAAAGAGAGCACAGCTCATTTTAAACATTGGGCGGTAAAACAAACTATTGAAAGTTACCTATGCACCTTAGGGAACCTGGGCAGATTTTACTAATTATCTCATGCCTTTCTCAGTCCTACAACCCCAATTGCTAACATTTCTGACCTGTGAAGGAAGGGGAGCATCCAGGAGGGATTGAATGCGGGGTTGGGATTGTTGCGTAGCCCATACGGAGGCAAATGTGATTGGGGCTTTCCCTCAGTGTCATTCATCTACCCATCACCCTAGATACCCCTGGGGGCTGTCGGGAGGAGGCTCAAGAGAAAGGAACCTTAGGAAACATCTGAGAGTAGCCCAAACCGGAATTCCGCAGTTGTTCCAAACTCCTTCCCCCACCTCCACGCATCCGAGGCAGATCGGGATTCGGGACACCGTGTACTCACGCCAATTGCTCTCCGGGCCCAGACAGAAAAGTTGGAAGCGGCTTTGGCAGAACCCAAAATGCCTGCTCTGTATTGAACAGGTGATTAAGAGCTGCCTAGGCCGAGAAACCTCTCACCCGAGTCTTGAAGAGTGGCGGCTACACTAGTTGCGTTTAAGTAGCCTTCAGGTGCCCACCTTACCCTCCAGAGAGAAAGAGAGAGAAAGATGCACCTCAAACAGACATGGGGTGCGTGAACTTACCTCGGTGTAGAATCTCGCTGGGGCCTCCAATATGAAACCGCTGTTGACCGGTGACGAGTTCTTGCTTCCCCAATTTTGAAGAATAACACCAGAAAGCACACACCGAGGCAAGGTCAGAGTAGAAATTAGAAGTTGATTAAAGGACAGCAGAAAAGACTTCTCCCGGAGGAAGAAGGGGACTCAAGAGGTGGAATCCGTGGAAGGGCTGTTCTTTCCCCTTTTTATAGTTCTTTCAGTGATGGAATGTAGGTTGGAGGCCTACAGGTGGGCTTAATTATCACCTTTTGGGATGGGCTATCTCCAAGTCTGTTGGGGCTGTTTTCTGAGCTCCATTAACATTTTTTTGAGGTGGACTCTGGCCTAGTGCCTTTTAATGACTCATTAACATTCCATGAGTTGTCCTGCGTTTTACCTGAGTCATTCCCAGCATGGCCTCCATTTTAGATTTCACTCAATATTAGACCCGATTTACCTAACTACACTGACTACCTAACTTTAAATCTGGCTTCATTAGGATTTGTGCGCACCATTCACTGAAGTTACTTTTCGGTACTAGAAAGAAATATGTTTTCAGGTGAATGAATATTTCTAAGAATAATCTTGTGAAAAGTTGATTATAAATTCACATATATGAATATGAATGAATTTGGTGAGTGTAAAATAAAACACATATTTCATATTTTGAAAAATCTGGAGAGTGTATATATCTATCTATATATATCTATATATCTATATCTATATATATCTATGTATATATATATATATATATACATATATATATATATATATATATATATATATGTGTGTGTGTGTGTGTGTGTGTATACACACACACACACAGACATTAAAAATAGCAATATATATGCCAAACAAAATTCATAATGAAATATATATCATCGACAGATCCAAAAATATTTATTTTACTGAACATGGATTTATGAATAATATTGTTCAAGTAGGAAGCTCACCCATAATTTGAATTTTCAGTTCCAACATCATTTAGGAGGAGTGATCCCTTACAATTTGTATCTGTCAAGTCAGCCACCTCACATGAATGAACGTGTGGTACCAGGTAGGATTCTATGTTTGCATATAAAAATACAGGTGGTGAATAGGCTACAGAGAAAGGGAGACAGGAATTCACATATTGGATAACTTTAAGAAAGCATGGAGAACGACTTCAACAATAAGTTGACTAGATTTATAACTCCTACACTATATAATGCAAAAGGCAAGTCCAACTATACACCATGCCTCATCTGAAATGCTTGTATTTTTTTTCTGTTTGAGTTATTTTTCTCCATCTTATTAGTATTAGTAGTCAGAGTGTAGTAGGGTAGGGGTTAGTGTCAGGGATTCAGTATTTCGAAAGGAAAATTGGAAAATGAATCCAATGTGTATGTAAACGTGTTCTGCACATATATCCTCCCACTCTCATAAGAAAAATGCCTTGACAGTACCTTCGCCCCAACTAAAACACCATTAGAGGAGAAGAGTTAGAAAATCAGTGAATACATATCTGGAATGGAATATGCTCACGGATTTGAAAACTTGGAGGTGGTAGATGATTTTCGAAAGGAAAGGGACAGGGTAAACACTCCACAAACATGGAGTTCTGCTGGCCTAAAGACTTCTTGAGAAACTGCCTCTGAGGTTGGGCTCTTGAACTATATGTGGTTGTCAGGAGGTTTAGCTTCCTTTGTACTGAGACCATCAAAGCTGGGTCTGCATCTATGTGACATGGAGGAAATTGTTTCTTATTTTCCAATGAAAATAAGGCAACAGTGCTGAATTCTCTCTTTGTAGGTAACCTGTGGCCACTGGGGGCTAAGTGTCTCCCGGTGTGGACTGTGAAGCCATTTGGACATCCTCCAATTTTTGTGGTGTTTCTCGCTGCTGCACTGGGAGTTTGGTATTTGTTTCACAAAATACATGGAGTTCAACTGGGACACAGTGCTGGAGGGATTTCTGTCAGGAGTGGTGGGTCAGGGTCTGCAGGATAATGCACCAACCAGGCTTCTATCCCACCTTGCTTGCCCCCTTGACCATAGCAACCTGATTCTGAACATTGCCCTGAAACCTCTCAATATAACAAGATGCCTTTACAAAGAAGGGTCTTCTGGCTGCACCATGTCAGTAACAACCATTTGGAAGCCAAGGGCAGATCCACATTGCCCCACCACATGTTTTATCACACACCTTTCCACCACTGTTCTAGGCCCACTAATCAGCAGGCTCCAAATTACAGGCATCTCTGTTCTACACCACTTTCATGAAACCCAGTCAATCAAGGCACTTTCTGGCATACTCAAGATCAGCAACAGCACATCCAAAGGTTCTCCAGTGCCACCAGGTCATGGGAATTTCAAAAATTTCATGGTATTTTTCTAGCCATTTTTCTAGGATGATGTTGCAAGCACTGTGGGTTTCAATATATTCAGGAACCGTTAAATGGTGAAGAAGCACATTTCAATGAAAGCTCTGGAGAACTCTCACAGGCAAGGTTTCCAAAATAGTGGCCAAAAGGTCACTTGAAGCCTTTTCATATTGAGGTCTACAATATGAAATCCATGTGTTTTTTGACTCTGAACTATGGCTGCCATGTCTTTCAGAATACAATCAAGTGATATCCTGGCTGAGATTACGAGTGCTCTGTGGAAAGCCACCCTGGGCCTACATCTCAGTTTCCAAGGGCGACTTCATTGTGTGGCTTCCTAAAATCCCAAAACAATTCATGGTAATACTTCTCTGAGGTCAGTTCTAGAACTCAGTCTCTAAGGGGAATCACACCAGAGTTCAAGCCCAGGTGGACCCAGTCATTTCTTCCAACCACCACACAAATGACCACAATTAAAACCAAAACACTCCACACGGCCCTAATCTTCTTCCATATAGACACTCATCATATCCTTTGGCTGGAGTTTTCCATAAGGGGCGCAGCCCAAGACAGTGTCCAAAATAAGCTCCCTTAACCCTCATTTGCCTAAAGTCAGGGTGGCCTGGACACCCTTACTGTAAACCAGGAGTGTTCAAATAGGTCTGCCATTAATACTTTTCCACTTCTTCAATTTTAGGCCTTTTAACTGTGGCATTTAGATTCTTGATGTGAACTGTAGTCAAAAGAAAACCCAAAACACCTATGGGCTAGACTCTGCATGGCTTTGAAGAATTCATTTGACACAAAGGATCCCTATTCTCACTTGATGGAGGTCAGAAACCTTACAGAGAAAGGCGAGAGTCTTCATCTACAATGACTGTAATTTTTGCCATTTTGCTTTTGTATGCACACATGGGATTTTTCTTTACATCCATCAGGTGTTGGGAATCAAAGCCACAGCCTCACACAGGGCCAAGAGACTGATTCAGACACATCCCTTTCCAAAGCAGTTAAGTAAAGAGCCACAGGTAATGCCCATTTATTTCCATTTGAAAACTGGTTACTTCAGGCTTCACAAAGGGGTGGCCTGAGGCAAAGTCCTTCCTGACATTCAGGGCAAAAGAACAATAGGCAAGCAAAAGCCCCAAAGCAGAGTTTCTCCACTGAGACTTTACTGGTCACACTGATATCTGAGTTTTCTGAGATGCTCGCCATTCCCTTCAGCTATCCAGTACATGGCCATATCACAGAGCTTGGAGGTGGTAAATATTTTGGACAGAAAACCATGAGCCTATTCTGGAGTGTAGCCAGAATTCAGGAAGGAAACAAGAACTTAGGAAGTTTGAAGGTGTTGTCCTTCGATAAGGCAAGCCACAGTCCATTTATATATTGGGCAGGATTGATGCTTGGAAGCTTTCTACTAGACAGGACACATCCATTGATGCATTCTCTTTTCTAATGTCTACAACCACAGACACACTGGGAAACACAGACATAGAAACACTTGCCTTGTCAAACGACTTATTAGAAACAGTTCACTCCAAACCAAACACACCGCCTTTCTTACCTTTTCTCAGAACATGAGACAAAACCACAAACACACAACTAAAACCACAAATGCATCTCCTTTCCCCAAGTAGGTCTGTGACTATTCGGAGTGTACTCTCACTGGTGAGCCTTACTATGTTCCTCTGAAATGGCCTGTCCTGTCTCAGATATGGTCTCCTTGGCCAACTCTGAAAATGTCAGGAGCCCGCGGTGAGCCACTACTTGCTTTCTCTGGAAAGGCCAGTCTTCAAAGCTTTCCTGGCATTTGGCCATCCTCACATCAGTATATACCAAAAAAGACTGTCTCTGTCCTTGGAATATCTAAACAAGTGAGCCCACTGGGACTGGGACTGGGACTGGCTCTGGGTGCCTGGCTTCCTATATCGCAAGTTCAGAGAGTTCCATCACCAAGGAATAGAGATGAGGTCACTTCCTTCAGGAACTGAATGAGGTCACTGCCTTTGAAACCACTTTGTCCTAACAGTTGCTTCTAAGGGTCCCATGAGATGGATGCTGCCCCTATTTCCCGTGACACTTTCACAAGTTAGAATGTTATATCACCCATAGGCACCCGTGAACAGCTCTCCACACAGGCCTGGATTCATCCATCTTCTGTACATTAGGAACAGAGAGGCTGATTCACACACAACCCCTCATCCAGACAAGGCTGTTTTCCATGGAAGAAGACTTTTGCACTCTCTGGTCCTTCATAGCTGCCTACATCTCCTCCAGGGATTATTTCTGCATGGAACTTTGAGGTTTTCAGCAGGTGTTATATCCCCTACATTTCTTATTGTAAGACCAACACCGTCCCTGCTCTTCTATAAAGTTAGAACGTGGGAACAGTATATGGTTTGGGTTAATAACATGTTCGATTTGGGTTAGGAATCATTTTACTGGATGAATAATGGTATTGAAAACCTGTGATATTTACAAGAATATAGAGGTCAAATATATGTATGAAAACAGAAATCTAAGTAAGATTTGAAGCCCAGAAAGGGATTGGGTCCTTGATTGGGAGACTTAGCTTTGAATTATGTCCTGCACAGATGTCTCAGATGAATCAATACACAATGGCATCCGACCTTGTACCTTGGATGATTGAATGTTGAAGAGAACATCCATTCTAAAAAGGATAGTCTGTAGGATTTGGGAGATAGTCCATAGATTCAGAAAGAAGAGAGAGTATAGTATTTGGACCAAAAGTTGTTTATCAATTGGGTTTCAGGTAGAGAGTGAATGTAAATATCAGCACAAATGCACAGTCAAAATGATGAAGTGGGAAATTATGAAGGAAAGGAGATATCAATAGGGAAATTAGGATATCAGGCAAAGTTTAAAGTGAGTGATAGGATTAGACATTTTCAACAGGGTTGAGTTTGAATATATAATCTTAGAAAGAAACAAATATGTAGTCAACAATTGGATTGACATTTGAGAGCATTAGGCAACCTGGACATGGATGTTTTCAGAAATCCATGCTCACTATAAATTTAGGCTTTGGTACAATTATAAGTGTGACCTTTGCTTTATTTTCCAGAATATTACTGTGATAAAATGTATATGTAGGTCAGGTGACATGAGTATTTCTTCCACCATTTCTGGGAGCAAAATTTTGAAGACGTATAAATGAGTATTGGGAGTACAAAGAGGTGTACCATCTCTCTATGAATATAGAGATAATGCAAGAATAGACCATACTGAGAGTAAATAATATAATTGGTAAACTTTAAATAACGGATTGAATTGATATCTGAAAATATACAGGAAATCTTATATTGATATACAATCATTCACTCCAACCAGTTATATTTCTAATGGTAATATTAGGGTTATATTTTATCATGACGAGTGTGTGCGTTTTGCTTCAAAAGTGATTATGGAAATAAAAAATAATGTGTTTAGAAAGAAGTCTCATGTAAAGTCTTGTCAAGAAACATGGAGGAATACATGTGTTCTGAAGAAGGAAGTTATTGAAAGTGAAACAAATGCCTATAAATTTGCTAACTTGTGTATGAAATATATATCTTATGATGGGCATGAACTGAAGAAATAGTAATGTACCAGTGTTGACTAAAAATGAACATCAAAATACATATCATGTTCCATAATAATCTACTTGCATTGATGTGACACTGGGTCAGTTACTGTAGAAATATTAGGATTCGTATGCACCATTCACTGAAGTTAGTTTTCAGTTCTAGGAAACAAATATGTGTTTCAGGTGGATGAATATTTCTGGAATAATCTTGTTAAAAGTTGATTATAAATCCAAGTACATGAACATTAATGAATTTACGGAGTGTATATAAGACACATATATTTCATATTTCATGAAATTCATATGAAAAAATAAAAGACCCAGAATAGCAAAAGCAATTCTAAGCAGAAAGTGTGAATCAGGCAGTATAGCGATACCAGATTTCAAACTATGTTACAGAGCAATTTTAACAAAAACAGCATGGTACTGGTACCAAAACAGGTGGGTGGAACAATGGTACAGAATAGAGGACACAGAGACCAATCCACAAAACTACATACTATCTTATATTTGATAAAGGGGCTAAAATCACGCAATGGAGGAAGGATAGCATCTTCAACAAATGGTGTTGGGAAAACTGGAAAACCATATGCAACAAAATTAAACTGAATCCCCTCCTCTCCCCATGCACAAAAATTAACTCAAAGTGGATCAAGGAATTAGATATCAAATCAGAGACTCTGCGTCTGATAGAAGAAAAAGTTGGCTTCGATCCACATATTGTAGGGTCAGGCTCCAAATTCCTTAATAGGACACCCATAGCACAAGAATTAATAACAAGAATCAACAAATGGGCTTACTTAAACAGGCTTTAGATGCCAGGACTAGAACATGCTACAATTGTGAACAAACAGGACATTTTAAAAGGAATTGCCCAATAAGAGGAGGGTTTAACAAATCTAGGTATCAAAGGAGTAGAATACGGGGTATTTGCCCAGGATGCAGTAGAGGGAGACATTGGACTAATGAATGCCATTCTCAAACCACCATAGAGGGTAGTACATTATCAAAAAACAAACAAGGACCAGGTGTTTATCCATGATATCATGGAGAAAGGCATCAGGTTACGTTGCCAGAAAATGGACAGGGGGACCCAATGCTCTGGGGCCCCAAACCACAAATATACGGAGCACTGGAGGAACCCAGCAACCCCATCAGTGTAGTGCCAAGAACACATTGTCCATCAGATCCCTCAACAGACAAACCAGAGGGAGTGCAGGGTTGGACATCTGCACCTCTGTCAGAGCAGTACTAACTCCAGAGATGGGAGTTCAAATCATTCTCTCAGGGGTAAAAAACCTCTTCCCCAAGGAGCAGTAGGCTTATTATTGGGACGCAGCTCTTCTACTCTAAAAGGACTTATGATAAGTCCTGGGGTAATTGATCCTAATTATGAAGGTGAAATAAAAATTATAGCCAGTTCTCCAAAGGGTATATCAGTAATTTCACCAAGAGACAGAATAGCACAGTTACTAATAATACCACGCTTACATGATAAATTTTCTAGTCGTGATGTAGAAAGAGGTTCCAAGGGATTAGGCTGCACCGATGTAGATTTGGCTATGTTTTCTCTAAAGTTAGATTCTCGCCCCATGCTAAAACTAAATATTCAAGGACATGAATTAAATGGGCTACTGGATACAGATGCAGAACTTAGCATCATCTCTCGTCCAGAATGGCTAAAATATTGGCCATTAAAACCATCCACTCAAACGCTTCAAGGCCTAGGATTGGGGACTAATCCCCATCGAAGAGCAATGGTATTAGATTGGAAGGATCATGAAGGATGTGAAGGAACTATACAGCCATATGTATGGATCATCTTCCCATAAATTTATGGGGATGAGATGTCCTAGATGAATTAGGTTTGAAATTAACAAAAAACATCATTTAAAATCTACCCACAATTATGGTTAGACAAGGTTTTAGGATAGGAAAAAGATTAGAAAAACAATATCAAGGTATAGCAGCCCCAATACTAATAGATCAAGGAACAGACAGAAATGGGTTGGATTTTAAGAAAGGGCCACTAAGACAATAAAAATTACTTGGAAATCAGAAAGACCAGTATGGGTTCCTCAGTGGACCCTGACTAAAGAAAAGGTACCAGCAGCCCATGATCTGGTCAAACAACAATTAGAAGAAGACGTATACAACCATCAGTATCTCCCCATAATATTCCCAGTTTTGTCATCAAAAAGTAATCTGGTAAATGGAGATTATTGCAAGATTTAAGAGGCATTAATAATGAGATGGTTATTATGGGACATGCTCAATCGGGGATTCCACAATTATCTGCTTTGCCAAAACTTGGTATGATTTATTTATAGATATTAAAGATTTTTTTTTCATTTCCAATTCAACCTTAGGATAGTCCATGTTTTGCATTTACTAACCCTGCACTGAATCATGAAGGTCCTGATCAGAGATACAAATGGAAAGTACTCCCTCAAGGGATGGCTAATAGCCCAACTATGTGTCAAATTTATGTTAACAAAGTAATCCAGCCATTTAGAAATCAAAATCCTGAACTACAAATATTTCACTATATGGAAGATATATTATTAGCACACAAAGCTAAAAACACATTGCTAGAATGTTATGCCACACTTAAAAACTTATTAAAAATATAAACTAGAGATAACAATAGATAAAGTAGAATTAAATTTTCCAATTAATTATTTAGGAGTTCTATTATCCTCAACCATGGTCTGTCCACCAGTATGAATTCAAGTATGAATAGATCAACTCAAATCACTTAATGACTTTCAAAAGTTATTAGGAGACATAAATTGGATAAGGCCTTATCTAGGTATATGCACAGTAGAGTTGGAATCTTTTTTGATATCCTAAAAGGTCCATCAGATCCAAATTCACCCCGCATGTTAACGCCTGAAACAAGAAAGTCATTAAAAATTATTGAAACATATATGGAAAATATGCATTTGGATAGAATTGATATAAGTTTGTCTTTATTATTTATTGTACTACCAACAAAAAATATTACTACAGGAGTATTTTGGCAAGAAGGTCCATTATTATGGATACATTTATCTTATTCTCCTAACACTATTCTTAGTGGGTATACTGAGGCTGTAGGACAATTAATACTGAAAGGAATAAAAGCAGCAAAGGGAGTGTTCGGAATTTCTCCCAATAAAATAATTACTCCATATACTCTGAATCAAATTGATGAGTTAGCTAATGAGTTAAATACTTGGGCAATAATCATGTGCAAATCTAATGTTTCATTTGATAACCACTTACCATCTAATCATTTATTGTCTTTTTTGATCATCGCATCCTGTAATTTTTCCAAAAATGACAAGAAAAACACCTATCATGAATGCTCCAAATATATTCACTGATGGGTCAAATAATGGTACAGCAGCAATAGTTACACCTGATCAAACTTTTACATTTCTAGTACCCAAACAATCATCTCAAAAGGTAGAGCTTAATGCAGTATTACAAGCTTTTGTGATGTTTAAAGATTCTGTAATTAATTTATTTTCCGATAGTCAGAATATAGTTAATGCTATAGTATCCCTTGAAGATGCTTGTAGGATTTCCCCTTCCTCTACTGTTTTCTCTTTGATTTCCACTATACAAAGTCTAATCTTGGACAGAAAATATCTGTTCTTTATAGGAAATATCAAAACACATACAGGATTGCCTGGAGCCCTTAGTTTGGACAATGATTTAGCAGATAAAACTACACATGACATACATATATTCTCTTTAGTAGAAGAAGCTACAAATTTTCTCCACAGGTTTGGCTGTATACTGGACCTGTTGTTAGTGATGGGTAAGATCCAATTGCAATGGTACCAACCTAAGACTGGAGGCTGACACCTTGAGGTCAGCTCATTCGATAATGGGTAAGGACCATATGTACTATTGGACAACCTAAGGCAGGCATGGTCCCTAAGCCACATGCTTGTTGTTTAAACAGAGAGGGGGAGATGTTGAGAGCCACAGCCTGAGGGGCCAAAAGAAACCTTCAGACCGCCAGCTGATGGTTGGCTCACAGGGGCCCCAGCAACATCTAGCTGATTGGCTCCTCTGCGGTGATGCCCATTGGGCTGTTTCCCCACCCTTTCAAACTACCAAGCTGCTCATTGGGGGACTTTTTTGGCTCTTCCCAAATGACCCAGCCAATCGAACTCAAGAGCAGGAGGAGTGGAGAGGTTGAGAGCTTGTGGGAAGCTGGTGGTGGCAGTTGTGCTCTGAGGGTATTTCCCGAGGAGCTAATTTTTTGGCGTGTGGTTCTAAAAATAAAGTTAGTTTCTTTTGACAAGTGGCTCCTGAATTGTGCCCAGCCAGACTGTGGCAATCATAAATTGATGGAGAAAAATAACCGAAACAGAATAGAAATACAAGCAGTTCGGAGGAGGCATGGTGTATAGCTGGATTTATCTTTTGTATGATAAAGGGTAGGTGTTATTAATCTAGTCAATATTAAATTGAAATAGTTCTCCATGTGTTTTAAAGTTAACAAATATGTGAATACCTGTCTCCCTGTATCTGTATCCTATTCAGCACATGTATTTTTTTATGCACATATAGAATCCTACCTGGTATCACATGTACATTTTTGTGAGGTGGCTGACTTGGCAGATACGAATTGTGAAAAGAGATCACTACTCCTAAACGTTTTTGGAATTGAAAATTAGAACTATGGGTGAGCTTCCTAGTTGAACAAGATAATACATAAATCCATGTTCAGTAAAATGAATATTTTTGGATCTGTGGATGATATATATTTCATGATGAATTTCGATTGGCATATATATTGCTACCATTTAATGTCTGTGCTTTTGCGTGTGTGTGTGTGTATATATATATATATATATATATATATATATATATATATATATATATAAATATATATATATATACTCTCCAGATTTTTCAGCATATAAAATATATGTGTCTTATTATACAATCCCTAAATGCATTCATATTCATGTATGTGGATTAATAATCAAATGTTCACAAAATTATTCTCAGAAATATTCATCCACCTCAAATGTATATTGTTTCCTAGTGCTGAAATCTAAATTCAGTGAATGGTGCATAGAAGTCCTAATTTTTCTACAGTAACTGACCCACTTTAACATCAATGCAAGTAGATTACTATGGTACATGATGTATATTTTGACGTTCATTTTTATTCAACACTGTTACATGACTATTTCTTCAGTTTATGCACATAATAGGATATATATTTCATTCACAAGTTTGCAAATTTATAGGCATTTGTTTCACTTTCTATCACTTCCTGCTTCAGTACACTGTATTCCTAAATGTTTTTTGACTGTTTTTTTCATGAGAATTCTTTTTTATTTTAGGTTTCAATAATCACTTTTGAAGCAAAACTCACACACTCTTCATGACAAACCATAACCCTAATATTACCATTAGATGTATAAATGGTTGTAATGAATGTATGTATATAAATATAAGATTTCCTGTATATTTTCAGATATCAATTCAGTCCATTATTTAATGTTGGAACCAGTTATATTATTTATTCACAGTATGGTCTATTCATTCATTTTATCTATATTCGTAGACACAGGGTATACCTATTTGTACACCCAATACTAATTTATACAACTTCAAAATATTGCCCACAGAATTAGTGGAAGAAATACTCATGTCACCTGATCTACATATATACTTTATCACACTAATATTCTGGACACAAAATGCAAAGTTCACACTTATGATTGTACCAAAGCCTAAATGGAAAGTGAGCATGGATTACTAAAAACAACCAAGTCCAGATTGCCTAATGCTCTCAAATGTCAATCGTATTGGTGCTAAATATTTGTTTCTTCCTAAGATTGTGTATTCAACCTCTACCCTGTTTAAAATGTCTAATCCTATCACTCAATTTATACGTTGCCTGATTTCTTAATGTCTCTATTCATATCTGCTTCCCTATATATTTTCCCCAGTTCATCATTGTGACTGACTCTTCACATGTGCTGACATTTACATTCATTCTTTACCGGAAACCCTATTGTTAAAGAACTTTTGGTCCAAATCCTATAATCACTCTTCTTCCTTAACCTACTGACTATCTTTCGAATCCTACCGACTACCCTTTTTGAGTGGATGGTTTCTTCTACATTCAATCATCCAATTTACAAGGTCCTATGCCATTGTTTATCAATTTATCTGAGACATCTGTGCAGAAGGTATTTCAAAGCTAAGTATCCCAATCAAGGGCCCAATGCTCTTCTGGGCTTCAAATCTTACCCAGACTTCTGTATTCATACTTATATTTCACCTATATATTCTTGTAAATATCACAGGTTCCCAATACCATTATTCATCACACAGAATGATTCCTAACCCAAATTTAACCTGTTATTACCCTAACCATACACTGTTCCCTCAATCTAACTTTACAGAAAAGCAGGGACAGAGTTGGTCTTACAATACAGGAGTTAGGGGATATTCCACCTGCTGAGAACCACAAAGGTCCATGCAGAAATGATCCCTGTAGAAGTTGTAGGCAGCTATGAAGGACCTGAGGGAGGAAAAGACAACTTCCATGGTAAACAACCTGGTCAGGATGAAAGGATGTGTCTGAATCAGCCTCTTTCATCTTAATGTAGAGAAGATGGACCAAACCAGGCCTGTGTGGAGAGCTGTTCCCGGGTGCCTATGGTGATATACCATTCTAACTTCTGAAAATGTCACAGGAAGTAGGGGTACCCTGCACCTCATGGGACCCTTGGAAGCAACTGTTAGGACAAAGTGTTTGCCAAGGCAGTGACTTCATTAACCTCCTGAAGGAAGTTACCTCACATAACTTCCTTGGTGATGGAACTCTCTAAATTTGGGATTCAGGAAGTCAGGCAACCACAGCCAGTCCCAGTCCCAGTCCGAGTGGTCTCACTTGTTTGGGTTAACCAAGGACAGAATCAGTCTTTCTTGGTACCTAGTGATGTGAGGATGGCCAAATGCCAGGAAAGCTAAGAAGAAGGGCCTTTCCTGAGAAAGCAGGTAGTGGCTCACCACTGGCTTCTGACAACTTCACAGATTTGGCCAAGGAGACCAGAACAGAGACAGCACAGTCCACTTCGGGGAAATATAGTATGGCCCACCCTTCAGAGGACACTCCCGATAGTCACAGACCTACTTTGGGGAAGGAGGTGCCTTTTTGAGTGTGGGTGTGAGTTTGTGGTTTTGTCTCATGTTCTGAGAATAGGTAGCAAAGGCAATTTGTTTGGTTTGGAGAAGACTGTTTCTAGTATGTTCTCTGACAAGGTGAGTGTTTCTATTACTGTGTATCCCACTCTGTCTGTGGTTGTAGTATTAGAAAAAGAATGCATCAATGGGTGTGTTCTGTCTAGTAGAAAGCTTCCCAGCATTCATGCTGCCAATTTATGAATGGACTGCGGCTAGCCTTATCAATGGGCAAAACCTACTATCTTCCTAAGTTCCTGTTTTCTTCCTGAATTCTGGACACTCTCCAGAATAGGCTCATGGTTTTGCGTCCAAGATATGTACCACCTCCAAGCTCTGTCACATGGCCATGTACTGGATAGCTGAAGGGAATGGTGAGCATCTCAGAAAACTCAGATATCAGGGTGACCAGGAAAGTCTCAGTGGGGAAACCCTGCCTTGGGCCTTTTGCTTACCTATTTTTCTGTTGCCCTGAATGCAAGGAAAGTCTTTGGCTCAGGCCACCCCTTTGTGAAGACTGAAGAAAATAGTATTCAAATGGAAATGAATGGGGATCACCTGTGGCTCTTTGCTTAATTGGAAAGAGATGTGTCTGAATCAGCCTCTTGGCCCTGTGTGAAGTTGGGGCTTAGATTGTCAGCACCTGATGGATCTAAAGAAAGATCCCATGTGTGCATCCATAACCAAAATTCAAAAAATCAGTCATTGTGGATGAAGTCTCTTACCTTCCTCTGTTAGGTTCCTGACCTCCATCAAGTGTGAATATGGACCCTTGGGTCAAATGAGTTCTTCAAAGCCCTGCAGATGTGCTAGTGTTTTCTCATGAATACAAACCACATAAAGAATCTATACCTGACAGTCAGTAGGCCTCAAATAGTAGAAGCAGAGCAGTAATAATGGCAGGCCTATTTGATCACTCCTGGTTCACAGGAAGGGTGTCCAGGCCACACTGACTTTAGGGAAATGAGGGGCAAGGGAGCTTATATTGGACACTGTCTTGAGCTGTGTCACTCATGGAAACCTCTAGCCAGATGTTATGATCAGTGTCTATATGGAAGAAAATGAGGGCCATGTGGGAATGTTTTTGGTTATAATTGTGGTCATTTTTGTGGCAGTTGGAAGAGATGAGTGGGTCCACCAGGGCTTGAACTCTTGGGTAATTCCCCTTATAGACTGAGTTCTGGAACTGACCTCAGAGAAATATTGCCATGAATTGTGTTGGGATTTTAGGAGGCCACGCATGAGATTCACCCTTGGAATCTGAAATCTAGTCCCAGGTTGGTTTTCCACAGAGCAGTGGGAATCTCAGGCAGGATATCACTTGATTTTATTATGAAAAACTTGGCAGCCATAGTGGAGAGTCAAAACACAAATGGACCTCACATTGCAGAGTTCAATGTGCCTGGCTTCATGTGACCTTTTGGCCACTCTTTGGGAAGACTTGCCTGTAAGCATTCTCCAGAGATTTCATTGAAATGAGCTTCCTCACCATTTAATGGTTCCTGAATGAATTGAAACCCACAGTGCCTCCAACTTCATCCTTGAAAAATGGCTATCTCATGCAACAGCAAAGGGTTTATTGGGGGTCCAGCATGTGGGGAATTAGAGCTAACTTGAATAGAGCAGAGTGCCCTGAGAAGAGCTTAAGCAGAGCTTATATACTTTCCTTGGGGAGGGCAGGGAGCGAAGCTTATTGATGGGTAAGGGCGAGTGGGCGGTTTGCGTTCAACAGGTTGAAGGAGTACATTCTGCAGTTTAGCAGTTGGGGACAGGACATTCTGGAAACAAGATTAGCAAACAGTTCTCAAGATTTCAACAGTGTTTTGTTAAGCATACAGAAAAAAAGTGACAAGTACCTATTTTATTAACCTTTCTTTCCTCACTTCTTCTTCTATCTACTTCTATCTACTTCTATCATAAAAGTGATCATTGGGAGGTGTCACATTCTATGTCTTCTAGTGGGGTATTACCATAAGTTTAACTTGTCCAATTTGAGCTTGGAGAAAAGAAATTACACGGTTGAGCAAAGAGGGTTTTATAGTTAGCAATATTATGGAGATTATTTTGGACAGGCCAGGGTTGTTAAAAAGTAGTCAAAGAGGGGGACTATGTGAACAAAGACTCAAATCACCCTTTTTTGTCCTCTCACACTCTCATTGACGCTCTTCAAGGTATCTTTTTAATTTAATCAGAATTTTTTTACAACTCCATTACGCTCGGAATAAACACAACATTCTTCCCAGGAAGTGACAAGTACCTATTTTATTAACCTTTCACTACCGACTATCCCTTTTTGACTGGATGTTCCCTTCGACATTCAATCATCCAAGGTACAAGGTCCAATGCCATTGTATATTGATTAATCTGTCACATCTGTGCAGAACCTAATTCAAAGCTAAGTATCCCAATCAAGGGCCCAATGCTCTTCTGGGCTTCAAATCTTACCTAGATTTCTGTTTTCATACATATATTTCACCTATATATTCTCATACATATCGCAGGTTCCCAATACCATTATTCATCCAGCAGAAAGATTCCTACCCCAAATCAAACATGTTATTAACACTAACCGTACACTGTTCCCTCAATCTAACATTGCAGAACAGCAGGGACAGAGTTGGTCTTACAATACAGTAATGTAGTGGATCTTCCACCTGCTGAAAACCTCAAAGGTCCATGCAGAAATGATCCCTGGAGAACATGTAGGCAGCTATGAAGGACCTGGGAGAGTAAAAGTCATCTTCCATGGCAAACTACCTGGTCAGGATGAAGGGTTGTGTCTCATTCAGCCTCTCTCTTCTTAATGTAGACAAGATGGACCAAACAAGGCCTGTGTGGAGAGCTGTTCCCTGGTTCCTATGGTTGATATACCGATCTAACTTGTGAAAGTGTCAGAGAAAGTATGGAAGCAACTGTTAGGACAAAGTGGTTGCCAAGGCAGTGACCTCATTCAGTTCCTGAAGGAAGTGACCTCACCTCACTTCCTTGGTGATGGAACTTTCTTAACTTGGGATCCAAGAAGCCAGGCATCCAGAGCCAGTCCCAGTCACAGTCACAGTGGGATCACTTGTTTGGTTTTACCAAGGACAGAGTCAGTCTTTCTGTGTACCTACTGATGTGAGGATGGCCAAATGCCAGGAAAGCTCTGAGAGGGGCCTTTCCTGAGAAAGCAGGTAGTGGCTCACTGCTGGCTTCTGACTACTTCACCAAGTTGGCCAAGGAGTCCAGATCTGAGAAAGGACAGGCCATTTGGGGGGAACATAGTATGGCCCGGCAGTCAGAGGACACTCCGGATAGTCACAGACCTTCTTGGGGAAAGGAGATGCCATTGTGGGTGTCGGTGTGGGTTTGTGGTTTTGTCTCATGTTCTGAGAATAGGTAGGAGTGGCAGTTTGTTTGGTTTGCAGTGAACTGTTTCTACTAAGTCGTTTCACAAGGCATGTGATTCTATATCAGTGTACCTCACTGTGTCCGTGGTTGTAGACATTAGAAAAAAGAATGCATCAATGGATGTGTCCTGTCTACTAGAATGCTTCCCAGGATTTATCCTGATGAATTAATGAATGGACCAGGGCTTGCCTTATCAATGGCCAATATCTGCTATCTTGCTAAGTTCCTGTTTTCTTCTTGAATTATGGCCACTCTCCAGAATAGGCTCATGGTTTTGTGTCCAAGATATGTACCACCTCCAAGCTCTGTCACATGGTTATGTACTGAATAGCTGAAGGGAATGGTGAGCATCTCAGAAAACTCAGATATCAGTGTGACTAATAACCTCTCAGTGTAGAAACCCTGCTTTGGGCCTTTTGCTTATAAAATCTTCTTTTGCCCTGAAAGTCAGGAAGGTCTTTGCCTTATGCCAACCCTTTGTGAAGCCTGAAGAAAACAGTTTTCAAATGGAAATGAATGGGCATCACCTGTGGCTCTTTGCTTAATTGCTTTGGAAAGGAATGTGTCTGAATCAGGCTCTTGGCCCTGTGTGAGTCTGTGACTTAGATTGTCAGCACCTGATGGATGTAAAGAAAGATCCCATGTGTGCATAAAAAACCAAAATGGCCAAAAGATCAGTCATTGTGGATGAAGTCTCTCGCCTTTCTCTGTAAAGTTCCTGATCTCCATCAAGTGAGAATAGGGATCCTTTGGATCAAATGAGTTCTTCAAAGCTCTGCAGAGGCTAGCCCATTGTGGCTTGTGTATTCTCATGACTCAAATACACATAAAGAATCTAAACCCCACAATCAGTAGGCCTCAAATTGGAGAAGCAGAGCAGTATCAAATGCAGGCCTATTGGATCACTCCTGGTTCACAGGAAGGGTGTCAGGACACTCGAACATTAGGCAAATGAGGGGCAAGGGAGCTTATTTTGGACACTGTCTTGGACTGTGCCCCTCATGGAAATCTCTAGCAAGAGTTATGATGAGTGTCTATATGGAAGAAAATGAGGGCCATGTGGGAGTGTTTTGGTTTCAATTGTGTTCATTTGTGTGGCGGTTGGAAGAGATGACTTGGTCCACCTTGGCTTGAACTCTGGTGTGATTCCCCATAGAGACTGAGTTCTGAAACTCACCTCAGAGAAGTATTGCCATTAATTGTGTTGGGATTTTAGGAGGCCACGCATGAGAGTCGCCCTTGGAAACTGAGATATATGCCCAGGGTGCCTTTCCACAGAGCACTGGCAATCGCAGCCACTATAATACATGATTATATTAAAGACATGGCAGCCATAGTTGAGAATCAAAACAACATGGACCTCACAGTGTAGAACTCGATGAGGCTGGCTTCATGTGACCTTTTTTCCACTCTTTGGAAAGTCTTGCCTGTTAGTGTTCTCCAAAGCTTTCATTGAAATGAGCTTCCTCACCATTTAATGGTTCCAGAATGAATTGAAACCCACAGTGCTTCCAACTTCATTCTTGAAAAATGCCCAGATAAATACCATGAAATTTTTGAATTTCCCATGACCACATCGCACTGGGGAACCTTTGGATGTCCTACATCTGATCATGAGTGTATCAGGCAGTGCCTTGATTGACAGGGATTCATAAAAATGATGTATAACAGCGATACCAGTAAGTTGGAGCCTGCTGAGTGGTGGGCCTCGAGCAGAGGTGGGAAGGTATATGATAAAACATCTGTGTGGGCCAATGTGGATCTGCCATTGGCTTCCAAATGGCTTGTGACTGACATGGTGCAACCAGCAGAATGTTCTATGTAAAAGCATATTGTTATATGGAGAGCTTTCAGGCAATGTTCAGAACCAGGTTGCTATTTAAAAGAGGGCAAGCTATGAGGAATAGAAGCCTGGTTGGTGCATTCTCCTGAGAACCCTGACCCACCGCACATGACAAAACTCCCTCCAGCAGTGTGTCCCAGTTGAACTCCTTGTATATCATGAAGCAAATACCAAAATCCCAGTGCAGCAACAAGAAACACCTTGAAAATTGGAGGATGACCAAATGGCTTCACAGTCAACATGGGGAGACACTAAGCCCACATTGGCCACAATTTACCTACAAAGAGAGAAATCAGCACTGCTGCCTCATGTTCATTGGAAAATAAGAAACGATGTCCTCCAGGTCACATAGTTGCAGACCCAGCTTTGATGGGCTCACTAGAAAGAAAGCAAAAGCTCCTTACAAAAACATATATTTCAAGTGCCCAACCTCATAGGCAGTTTCTCAAGAAGTCTTTAGGGCACCAGAGCTCCATGTTTTTGGAAAGTTTACCCTGTCCCTTACTTTGGGTAATTCCTCTAACACCTCCATGGTTGTGAACTCCTGAGCATATTCCATTCCAGATATGTATTCACAGATTTCTAACTCTTCTCTTCTCATTATGTATTACTTGGGGTGGAGGTAATGACAATGCATTGTTCTGGATGAGAGTAAGAAGATTTCTGTGTACCACATATTTGCATACACTTTGGATTAATTTTCCAATTTTCCATTTGAAATACTGAATCCCTGACACTAACCCATACCCTACTAGACTCTGACTGCTTATCCTAATATGATTGAGAAAAATAACTCAAACAGAATAGAAATAAAAGCAGTTCAGAGGTGGGGTGGTGTATAGTTGGGCTTCCTTTTGCAATATATTGGGTACGAGTTATAAATCTAGTCAATTTTTAATTGAAGTAGTTCTCAGTGTGTTTTTAAAGTTAACAAATAGGTGAATCCCTGTCTCCGTTTATCTGTAGCCTATTCAGCACATGCTTTTGTATATACACATATAGAATCCTAGCTGGTATCACACTTATACACTTGTTGAGGTGGCCAGCTTGGCAGGTACAAATTGTGAGAAAAGATCACTCCTCCTAATCGCTGTTGGAACTGAAAATTCAACCTATGGGGGAGCTTCCTAGTTGAACATCATTATACATAAATCCATGTTTAGTAATATAAATATTTTTTGGATCTTTGGATGATATATATATCACGATGAATTTTGATTGTCATATATATTGCTACTTTTTAATGTCTCTGTGTGGGTTTTTTTTGTATATATATATATATATATATATATATATATATATATATATATATATATATTCTCTAGATTTTTCAAAACGTGAAATATATGCGTCGTATTATACACTCCCTAAATTCATTAATGTTCATATATTTGGATTTTTAATCAACTTTTCACAAGATTATTCTCAGAAATATTCATCCACCTGAACTACATATTTGTTTCCTAGTACTGAAAACTAAATTCAGTGAATGGTGCATACAAATACTAATAATTCTACAGCAAATTACGCAGTTTAACATCAATGCAAGTAGATTCCTATGTTCCATGATGTCTATTTTGACCTTCATTTTTATTCAACACTGGTACATTACTTTTTCTTCATTTTATGCACATCACAGGATATATATTTCTTCCACAAGTTATCATATTTATAGGCATTTGTTTCACTTTCAATCACTTCCTGCTTCAGAACACATGTATTCCTCCAGGTTTCTTGACAGTTTTTTTCATGAGACATCTTTCCAAACACATTATTTTCGATTTTCATAATTACTTTTGAAGCAAACTCACACACCCATCATGATACACCATAACCCTATTATTACCATTTGATTTGTAACTTGTTGGAATGAATGATTGTATATGAACATAAAATTTCTTATATATTTTCAGATATCAATTCAATCTATTATTAAAAGTGGAACCAGTTATATTATTTATTCACAGTATGGTCTATTAAGGCATCATCTCTATATTCATACGCACAGGGTACACCTAAATGTATCCCCAATACTAATTTATAAGTCTTTAAAATATTGCTTTCAGAAATGGTGGAAGAAATACTATAGTCACCTGATATACATATACATTTCATCACAGTAATATTCCTGACACAAAATGCAAGGGTCACACTTATGATTGCACCAAAGCCTAAATTGAATTTGAGCATGTATTACTAACAACATCCATGTCCTGGTTCCCTAATGCTCTCAAATATCATTCCTATTGGTGACTACATATCTGTTTCTTCCTAAGATTATATATTGAACCATAACTCTGTTAAAAATGTCTTATCCTACCACTCAGTTTGTACTTTGCCTGATTTTCTAATGTTTCCATTGATATCTGCTTTCAAACACCTTTTCTCCAGTTCATCATTGGGAATGTCCCTTCAAATGTGCTGACATTTACATTCACTCTCTCACCAAAACCGTATTGCTAAAGAACATTTGGTCCAACTCCTAGACTCACTCAAATGTGTTCTTCAAAGCCCTGCAGAGGGCAGCCCAGAGGTGCTTGGGTTGTCTCATGACTCGAATTCACATAAAGAATCTAAACCCTACAGTCAGTAGGCCTCAAATTGGAGAAGCAGAGCAGTATTAATTGAAGGCCTATTTGATCACTCCTGGTTCACAGGAAGGGTGTCCAGGCCACCCTGACTTTAGGCAAATGAGGGGCAAGGGAGCTTATTGTGGACACTGTCTTGCGCTGTGCCCCTCATGGAAATCTCCAGCCAGAGGTTATGATGAGTGTCTATATGGAAGAAGATGAGGGCCATGTGGGAGTGTTTTGGTTTTAAATGTGGTCATTTGTGCTGTGGTTGAAAGAGATGACTGGGTCCACCTGGGCTTGAACTCTGGTGTGATTTCCCCTTAGAAACGGAGTTTTGGAAATGACCTTAGAGATGTATTGCCATGAATTGTGTTGGGATTTTAGGAGGAGAAGCATGAGATTCGACCACGCATGACAGTAGGCCTCAAATTGGAAACGCAGAACTTTTTGTCCAAATCCTTTAGTCACTCTTCTTTTTAATCCTACCGTCTAACTTCCTAATTCTAGATAAATACCACGATATATTTGAAATTCCAATGACCAGGTTGCACTGGAGAACATTTGGATGTCTTGTTGCTGATCATGAGTGTACCAGACAGTGCCTTGATTGACTGGGTTTCATGAAAATGGTGTAGAACAGAGATGCCAGTAAGTTGGAGTCTGCTGAGTAGTTGGCCTAGAGCAGTGGTGTGCAGGTGTGTGATAAAACATCTGTGGTGGGGTCATGTGGATCTTCCATTGACTTCCAAATGGCTTGTGGCTGACATAGTGTAGCCACCAGACCCTTATATGTAAAGGCATCTTGTTATATGGAGAGGTTTAAGGGAAATTTTAAGAATAAGTTTGCTATGGTCAAGGGCACAAGCTGCGTTAAATAGAAGACTTGTTGGTGCATTTTCCTGCAGACCCTGACCCACCACACCTGACAGAACTCCCTCTAGCGCTTTGTCCCAGTTGAACTCATTGTATTTTTGAAGTAAATACCATACTCCCAGTGAAGCAGCAAGAAACACCACAGAAAGTGGAGGATGACTAAATGGCTTCACAGTCCACACGGGGAGACACTTAGCCCTCAGTGGTCACAGTTTACCTACAAAGAGAGAATTCAGCAACTGCTCCCTCATGTTCATTATAAAATAAGAAACCATGTCCTCCAGGTCACATAGATGCAGACCCAGCTTTGATGGTCTCACTACAAATGAAAATATAGCTCCTGAGAAGAACACATATTTCAAGGGCCAAATCTCAGAGGCAGTCTCTCAAGAAGTCTTTAGGCAAGAAGAGCTCCATGTTTGTGGAGTGTTTACCCTGATCCTTACTTTGGAAACTCCTCTACCAACTCCAAGGTTGTGAACGCCTGAGCATCTTCCATTCCAGATATGTATTCACAGATTTTCTAACTCTTCTCCTCTAACTGTGTCTTATTGGGGCGAAGGTAATGTCAAGGCATTGTTCTGGATGAGAGTGGGAATATTATTCTGTGGCACCTATTTGCATACACATTGGATTCATTTTCCTATTTTCCAATCAAAATACTGAAACCATGACATTAACCTGTACCCTACTAGACTCTCACTACTAATCCTAATATGATGGAGAAAAAAAAAACCCAAACAGAATAGAAATACAAGAATTTCAGTGGACGCATGGTATATATTTGGACTTGCCTTTTGCATGATAAAGGGTAGGTGTTATAAATCTAGTAAATTTTTGTTTATAATAATTTTCCATGTGTTTTTAAATTAACAAATATGTGAATTCCTGTCTCCCTTTCTGTATAGACTATTTAGCACATGTATTTTTTCATGCACATATAGAATCCTACCTAGTATCACAGGTTAATTTTTGTGTGTTGTCTGACTTGGCAGATTCAAATTGTGAGAAGAGATCACTCCTCCTACCCTACTAGACTCTGACTACTAATCCTAATATGATGGAGAAAAATAACCGAAACAGAATAGAAATACAAGCAGTTCAGTGGAGGCATGGTGTATATTTGGACTTGCCTATTGCATGATAAAGGGTTGGTGTTATAAATCTAGTCAATTTTTGCTTAAAATAGTTCTCCATGTGTTTTTAAAATTATCAAATATGTGAATTACTGTCTCCCTTTCTTTATAGACTACTCAGCACATGTGTATTTATATGCACATATAGAATCCTACCTGGTATCACAGGTTAATTTTTGTGTGTTGTCTGACTTGCCAGATACAACTTGTGAGAAGAGATCACTCCTACTAACCGCTGTTGAAACTGAAAATTCAACTTATGGGTGAGCTTCCTAGTTGAAAACATTATACATAAATCCATGTTCGTAAAATAAATATTTTTGCATATGTGAATGATATATATTTTATGATGAATATCGAGTAGCATATGTATTGCTACTTTTTAATGTCTGTGTGTGTGTTTTGTATATATATATATACACACTCTCCAGATTTTTCAAAATATGAAATATATGTGTCTTATATACACTCCATAAATTCATCCATGTTCATGTATTTAGATTTATAATCAATTTTTCACAAGATTATTATCAGAAATATTCATACACCTGAAATATATATTTGTTTCTAAGTACTGAAAACTAACTTCAGTGAAAGGTACATACGAATCCTAATATTTCTAGAGTAACTGACCCAGTTTAACATCAATGGAAGTAGACTCCTATGGGACATGATGTGTATTTTGACGTTCATTTTTTTCAACACTGGTACATTACTATTTCTTCAATTTATGCACATCATAGAATATATATATATATATATATCATCCACAAGTTCACAAATTTGTAGGCATTTGTTTCACTGTCAATCACTTCCTGCTTCAGAACACATGTATTCTTCCATGTTTCTTTACTGGTCTTTTCATGAGACTTCTTTCCAAAAATAATAATTTTTAGTTCCATTATAAGATTAAAGCAAAACTCACACACCCTTCAGGATAAACCATAACCCTAGTATTAACATTAAATGTATGACTGGTTGGAATGAATGTATGTATATCAATATAAGATTTCCAGAATATTTTCAGATATCAACTCAATACATTACTTAAAGTTGGAAGAAGTTGCATTATTTATTCACCGTATGGCCTATTCATGCATTATCTCTATATTTATAGACACAGGGTACATCTATTTTTGCCCACAATACTAATTTATACATCTTCAGAATATTGCTACAAGAAATGGTGGAAGAAATACTCATGTAACCTGATCTACATATACATTTTATCACAGTAATATTCTGGTCAGAAAATGCAAATATCACACTTATGATTGTATCAAAGCCTAAATGGAAAATGAACATGGCTTACTAAAAACATCCATGTGCAGGTTGCCTAATGCTCCCACTTGTCAATCTTGTTGGGGACTACATATTTGTTTCTTTCTAAGATTATATATTCAAACTCAATCCTATTGAAAATGTCTTATCCTATCTCTCACTTTACACTTTGCCTGATTTCCTAATGTCTCTATTGATATTAGCTTTCTAACATATTTTCCCCTGTTCATAATTGTGACTCACTCTTCACACGTTATGACATTTACATTCACTGTCTAGCCGAAACCCTATTGCTAAAGAAATTTTGGTCCAAATCCTATACTCACTCTTCTTTCTAAACTTACCAACTGTCTTCCTAATACTACCGACTATCCCTTTTTGCCTGGATGTTCTCTTCAACATTCAATCATCCAAGGTACAAGGTCCTATAACATTGTATATCGATTAATCTGAGACATCTGTGCAGAACATAATTCAAAGCTAAGTATCCCAAATGAAGGGCCTAATGCCCTTCTGGGCTTCAAATCTAACTAGATTTCTGTTTTCATACTTATATTTTACCTATATACTTTTGTAAATATTGTAGGTTCCCAATGCCATTATTAATCCAGCAGAATGACTCCTCACCCAAATTGAACATGTTATTAACCCTAACCATACACTGTTCCCTCAATTTATGTTTACAGAAGACCAGGGACAGAGTTGGTCTTAAAATACAGGAATGTAGAGGATCTTTCACCTGCTGAGAACCTCAATGGTCCAAGCACAAATTATCCCTGGAGAAGTTGTAGGCAGCTTTGTAGGACCTGAGAGAGCAAAAGTCATCTTCCATGGCACACAACCTGGTCAGGATGAAAGAATGTGTCTGAATAAGCCTCTCTCTTTTTAATGTAGAGAATATGGACCAAACCTGGACTCTGTGGAGAGCTGTTCCTGGTTTCCTATGGTTGATATTCCATTCTTACTTGTGAAAGTGTCACAGAAAGTAGGGGCAGCCTCTATCTCATGGGACCCTTGGAAGCAACTGTTAGGACAAAGTGGTTGCCAAGGTAGTGACTTCATTCAATTCTTGAAGGAAGTGACCTACCTCACTTCCTTGGTGATAGAACTCTCTGAATTTGGGATCCAGGAAGCCAGGCACACAGAACCAGTCTCAGTCTCAGTTCCAGTGGGCTCACATGTTTGGATTTACCAATGACAGAGTCAGTCTCTCTTGGTACCTACTCATGTGAGGATGGCCAAATGCCAGGAGAGCTCTGAAGAGGGGACGTTCCTGAGAAAGCAGGTAGTGACTCACCGCTGGCTCCTGACAACTTCACAGATTTGAACAAAGAGACCAGATCTGAGACAGGACAGGCCATTTCGTGGGTACATAGAATGGCCAACAAGTCAGAGGACACTCCGGATTGTCACAGACCTACTTGGGGGAAGGATGTGCCTTTGTGGATGTGGGTGAAAGTTTGTGGTTTTGTCTCATGTTCTGAGAATAGGTAGGGAAGGCAGTATATTTGGTATTCAGTGGAGAGTTTCTAGTAAGTCGTTTGACATGGCGAGTGTTTCTATGTCTGTGTATACCACTGTGTTCGTGGTTGTAGACATTAGAAAAGAGAATGCATCAACGGATGTGTCCTGTCTAGTGGAAAGCTTCTCAGGATTAATCTTTCCCAATTTATGAATGGACTGCGGCTTGACTTGTGGATGGGCAACACCTACAATCTTCCTAAGTTCCTGATTTCTTCCTGAATTCTGGCCACTCTCCAGAATAGGCTCATGGTTTTGTGTCCAAGATATGTACCACCTCCAAACTCTGTGACATGTCCATGTACTGGTGAGCTGAAGAGAATGGGGAGCATCTCAGAAAACTCAGATATCAGTGTGACCAGGAAAGTCTCAGTGGAGAAACCATGCTTTGGGCCTTTTGCTTACCTATTGTTCTGTAGCACTGAATGTCAGGAAGATCTTTGCCTCAGGCCACCCCTTTGTGAAACCTGAAGAAAACAGTTTTCAAATGGACATTAATGTGCATCACCTGTGGCTCTTTGCTTAATGCTTTGGAAAGGGGTGTGTCTGAATTAGCCTCTTGGCCTTGTGTGTGGCTGTGACTTAAATTCTCAGCGCCTGATGGATCGAAAGAAAAATCCCATGTGTGCATCCAAAACCAAAATGGCAAAAAAGATCAGACATTGTGGATAAAGACTCTTTTCTTCCTCTGTTAGGTTCCTGACCTCTTTCAAGTGAGAATAGGGATTCTTAAGGGTCAAATGAGTTCTTCAAAGCAGTGCAGATGTGCTTGGGTTTTCTCATGAATCCAAATCACATAAAAAATCTATACCTGACAGTCAGTAGTCCTCAAATTGGAGAAACAGAGCAGTATAAAAAGCAGGCTCATTTAATAACTCCTGGTTCACAGGAAGGGTGTTTAGGCCACCCTGATTTTAGGCAAATGAGGGGCCAAGGAGCTTATTGTGGATACTTTTTTTGGCTGCGTCCCTTATGGAAACCTCCAGCCAGAGGTTTTGATAAGTGTCTATATGGAAGAAGATGAGGGCAATGTGGGAGTGTTTTGGTTTTAATTGTAGTCATTTGTGTGGTGGTTGGAAGAGATGACTGGGTCCACCTCGGCTTGAACTCTGGTGTGATTCCCCTTAGACAGTGAGTTCTGGAACTGACCTCAGAGAAGTATTGCCATGAATTGTGTTGGGATTTTAGGAGGCCACGCATGAGTGTCGCCTTTGGATACTGAGATATAGGCCCAGGGTGGCTATCCACAGAGCACTGGGAAAATCAGCCAGGATATCACAAGTTATTATTCTGAAAGACTTGGCAGCCATAGGTGAGATCAAAACACTCATGGACCTCAATTGTAGACCTCAATGGGCCGGGTTTCATTTGACCTTTTGGACACTCTTTGGGAAGACTTGCCTATGAGAGTTCTGCAGAGTTTTCATTGAAATGAGCTTCCTCACCATTTAGTGGTTCCTGAATGAATAGAAACCCACAGTGCATCCAACTTCATTATTGAAAAATGGCTAGAAAAGTACCATTAAATTTTTGAAATTCACATGACCAGGTGGCTTGCAGATATTTTGGATGTCCTATTGCTGATCATGAGTGTACCAGACAGTGCCTTGATTCATTGGGTTTCATGAAAATAGTGTAGAACAGAGATGCCAGTAAGATGGAGCCCGCTGAGTAGCGGGCCTAGAGCAGTGGTGGGCAGGTGTGTGATAAAACATCTATGGTGGGGCCATGTGGATCTGCCATTGGATTCCAAATGTCTTGAGATGGACATAGTGCAGGCAGGAGACCATTATAAGTAAAGACATCTTGTTATATGGAGAGGTTTCAGGGTAATATACAGAATCAGGTTGCTATGTTCAAGGGAGCAAGCTATGCGGTACATAGGCCAGTTTGGTGCATGCTCATGCATACCCTGAAACACCACAAGTGACAGAACTCCCTCCAGCACTGTGTTCCAGTTGAACTCGTTGTATTTTGTGAAGCAAATATCAAACTCTCAGTGCAGTAGCAAGGAACACCAGGAAAAGTGGAGGATGACCAAATGGTTTCACAGTCTACACAGGGAGACACTAGCCCCCCAGTGGCCACAGTTTAAAATACTGATTCCCTGAGACTAAAACCTACCCTATTAGACTCTGACTACTAATCCTAATAAGATGGAGAAAAATTACCCAAACAGTATAGAAATACTAGCAGTTCAGAGGAGGTGTGTTGTATAGTTGGACGGGCCTTTTGCATTATATAGGGTAGGAGTTATAAATCAAGTCAATTTTTTGTTGAAATAGTTCTCCATGTGAATTTAAAGTTAACAAATATGTGAATTCCTGTCTCCCTTTCTATGTAGCCTATTCAGTACATGTATTTTTATATGCACATATAGAATCCTACCTGGTCCCACACGTACATTCTTGGGAGGTGGCTGAATTTTCAGACACAAATTGTGAGAAGAGATCACTCCTCCTAAATGCTGTTGGAAATGAAAATTCAACATATGTGTGAGCTTCCTGTTTAAACAAAATTATCTATAACTTGTTGTAATAAATGTATGAATGTATATATCAATATTAGATATCCTATATTTTTTCAGATGTCAATTCAATCCACTATTTAAAGTTGGAACTAGTTATATTATTTATTCACTGAATGGTCTATTCATACAATATCTCTATATTCATAGACACAGGGTACACCTATTTGTACCCCCAATACTAATTTATATATGTTCAAAATATTGCTCCCAGAAATGGTGGAAGAAATACTCATGTCACATGATATACATATACATTTTACCACAGTAATATTCTGGACACAAAAAGCAAATGTCACACTTATGATTGTACCAATGTAAAGGTCATTTGAGCGTCGGAGGAAGAGACCACCAAGAGATTGTCTCATGCAACAGCAAAGGGTTTATTGGGGGTCCAGCATGCTGGGGCTCAGAGCTCAGTTGTATAGAGAAGAGAGCCCTGAGAACAGCTTAAGCAGAGCTTATTTACTTTCCTTGGAGAGGTCAGGGAGGGAAGTTTATTGATGGGTCAGGGCGAGTGGCTGGTTTGCGTGCAACCGGGTGAGGGAGTACAATCTGCAGTTTAGCAGTTGGGGACTGCACATTCTGGGAATAAGATTAGCAAACAGTTCTCAAGATTTCAACAGTGTTTTGTTAAGCATACAGAAAAACAGGAAGTGACAAATTCCTTTTTTATTAACCTTTCATTCCCCACTTCTTCTGGTTACTTTTAATCATAAAAGTGATCATTGGACGGTGTCATATTTTATGTCTGCTAGTGGGGTATATTGTTGTCTGATTATCAAAAGTTTAACTTGTCCAATTTGAGCTTGGAGAAATGAAACTACATGGTGGAGCAAGCAAGTTCCTAAAGTTAGCAATTAATAAGGATTATTAATGGACCAGCCAGGGCTGATAAAAGCATTGTTAACCCGGGGGACTATGTTAAAGAAGACTCAAACCACCCTTTTTGGACCTCTCTCTTTCGTTGACGCTCTTCAAGGCGTCTTCTTAATTTACTCATAGATTCTTTTACAACCAGTATGGTTGGCATAAAAACAACATTGTTCCCTCAATGTAGCATAAATGCCCCCTTTTCTCATGAAAAGGAGTTCCAACCCTCACCAGTTCTGTTAAGCAACTTTAGAGAGAGAGGTTCAAGATTCCTGTAAAGCTGTGATGGAGGTTTTTACTATCTTTAAGATTTTGTATACTGCTGCTTCTAATTGGGTCATTTCTTGTGTCCCATGAACTAGGGCAGTGGTTCCTGTGCCCACCCCTGCAGCAATTCCTATTCCCAAAAGGATGGCTAAAGTGAGGAAAACAGTTTCCCGGCAGAACCGGGTTGTATGCCCCACTATTTGAACTTTAAATGATACTGTGTCATGATAGAGCACTCTGGGAAACATCTGCATCATTACATTATTAATCATATCTGTTGACCATTTTATGAAAACATTAACAATGTTTAAGTATATAGAATTATACTGTTTTAGGTATGGAAAAGGCAAGGTACCTAAGATAGAATGGAAGACAGGGAAACAGTAATATTTAGTTGCAACCTGATTTAGAAGGCATTGCTTCTGTTGTAATCAATGAATCCCCTCAACCTCAAGTTTAGTTAGTTTCATAATTTTGTACCCAACATGTAAGGGAAGGGACTCAGAAGTTCACAGTCTGCAGAATTTCACAAAAAGAAGTTTTTGTTTCTGTTTTTTTTCCCTCTATTCTGGGCAAGTAACATTTTTAAGGACACCTAAGCTTTTTTCTTCTCTCTCTTTTTTTTTCTACCTGCCAGCTGTTACCATGGAGCCCAGTTGGTAACTTGTTTATCTTAGAAATGTAGCCATCTCTTTGAAGCCCCAGCTCAAGGAAAGCGGCCTTGTTCACATATTTTGTGAAAAACTAGTATGGGGGTGTCTAGCTTAGGAGTGTTGATTTTTCAAGCCAGTGCCCAAGTAGAACAGGCAACACTAAAACAGGAAGTTTATCTACATTGAACTCTTTTATAGGGTCTCTTTTGCTGAAAGTCCTAAAGTTAGCCATGGTGAAAACTTCTAGAGAAGTCAGTTCAGACTATTCTCTGGGCCTGGTACAGAGGGGGAAGACGGGAAAGGCGGGGGGTAAGACCCGGTTGGTGGATCTGAGTATGAGGAAGGAGAGATCTAAAAGAATAATAGGAATGGGGTTTGTGATTTTCCTAGCAACAAAAACTTGAGCAGTAGTACAGATAGTGCTGAGGGGAAGACCGAAGTGAGTATCCCAAAAAGCCTGTGAGGGCTTTTAAATTCTTAGTAAACTGTTTTCAGTGATGACAAAGCAACTTTAAAGGCCATTTTCATTACATTTTGGATAGGGGTCTGAGGGTTCTCCTCAGCTGGTTTGAGCTTTGGGTTAGCTGGTAAGAGGACCTGGTGGGACCTGGTGCAGGGACTGACAGGAGAAGAGAGGATGGAGTGGGTGGAGGGGTGCCTCAGTGCCTCCTACCTCAACAAGGGGGCAATGGTCTGAGAACCGGCGGAGGTTTGGGTTTTGGATCTAGTAATTGGAGGGGAGAAATCAGGTTGCTGAGGTGGGAGTGACAACAGAAAGTCTGTAGCAGAAGGCTGAGGGTAAGGATCTATTTGAAAAGCATAGTTCAGGATGTGAGCAAAGGAGGGAAAAGGCTTCCACATAGGGGAATCTCCTTTCACTCTTTTGAGCACTTGCAGAAGTTAAAAAGGTCACACAGAATTTGAGGATCTAGAGACCCCTCTGTGGGCCATCAGTTTCTTTCTCTAATTGGTAATATGGTCAATGCTGTGTACTTAATTTGATGAGCAGTTGTTTTCCACCAGGCACCCCCTGTATGCTCACATCCCCATGACTTACAGAAGAAGTCAGCTTTTCCCCCACACAGCCATGGCTGTTTGTGGCTTTGATACTCTGCCTGGCAAACATAGTAATCTAGGCTAGCCAACCTGCATCTGGCTAGCGTGTCCCTATATCCATAATATTTGTTTCCATTATCTATGGTACAGAAGGTATTTAGTAGAATTTTAGTGGGATCCTCTTCATCAGGAATATCTCAATAGGAAACACCTATAGCCAGCTGACAAATGTCTGGATGGAGAGAAGGCTACCAGGTCCCTAAGTGGGCTGTATGCAAGGTAGACCATACTTTTTGTCTAGTAGAATTTGTGATCAGCAATCGCTGCTGAACAGGCTGATGAGGGTTAGGACTGCTTGTGGCCTAGGGGAGAGTCTATAGCCATATCCATATGGCGAATACAAAATTTGAAAGGGTTACCAGTCTTTTCCAGTTTCCAGCCAGAGTCTGGACAGGGCACAGGCTTGAGACTTGAGGCATGGATCCAGGAAATGATTCCGTCTACTTTTACCGCTGTAGGTGTTATAAGTAGCACCTGGTATGGTTCTTTCCAGCGGGGTTCCAGTGATGACACCTGAAGTCATCTTATGTAGATAAAGTCTCTTACTTGATATTGATGTGGAGTCCCCTCGTCCGCAGGTTGGTAGGCAGTGGCCAGGTGTTTCAACAGGTATCGCTGAGTTCTTTCGAGAGCTTTTGGTCTGTCAAGCAAGGGGGTGTGGAAGGGATCGTTCGGTCTTAGAGTTGGGGTTAGGTCCCTTACTGGAGGAGGGACACCATTGAGAATTTCATAGGGGGTGAGGTTACACAAAGAAACAGAGGGAGAATTTCTTGCATGAAACAGTGGATAAGGCAGGAGCATAGTCCAATCTTTTATGCTGGTCTCTAAGCTTAATTTCTTTCAGTTCTCTTTAATGGTTCTATTTATTTTTTACCTGTCCTGCGCTCTGGGGTCTACAAGCACATTGTAACTTCCAATTAATTTCCAGGGTCCTGGCTAACCCCTGACTTACCTGGGCCATGAACGCCAGTCCATTATCAAAACCTATTACCTTAGGCAGGCCGTATCTTGGAAAATATCTTTCAGGATATTCTTGACCATCATTTGCGCCGTTAATTTTTATTTTGTGGGAAAGGCTGCAATCCATGCTGAAAATGTATCTACAAAGACTAGGAGATATTTAAGTCCATACCTTGCTGGCTTAATTTCAGTAAAGTCCACTTCTCAGAATTGTCCTCGTCTGGTTCCTCGTAGGTGCTTTCCTGCAGGAAGCTTGCAATAGTAAGCATTAACCAATTGATAGATCCCACAGGCTTTTGTTACCCGTTCAGATATTTCCTTTCGCTGTGAGTCGGTTAATTGAAAACTCTGTTCTTGATCCTTCAGTAATGCCTGCAGTTTCTTTGAACCAAGGTGAGTGAGTTGATGTACATTTTTAAAGTAGTGTAGGGCTTTCTGTAATTGAAGGCTGGGCTCAGTGAAGTTGAGGAATTCAGTGTCAGTGCCTTAGATGTTATCAAAAGCTTGCTGGTGCTCAAAGGGTCCATTGGAATTGGGCATCCTCATTTAACAGCGGGTATAAAGGAGAAGCTAAGAACACAAACCCAGGTATCCATACCTGCAAAAGCCAGCAGTCCCAAGAAACTCTCTTGAGTTGTCTCTTGTTAGATGGGGGTGTTATCTGCACAATGTTTTTTTTTTCTCGGCTCAGTGAGCCATCATTTACCACCCCTAAGGGAATACACTGAAAGATTACTTCTTGCTGGCAAATTTGGGCTTTTTTGCAAGAAGCTCTATCCCGAGCTGAGCAAGCTCGGATAACAGTGCTTGGGTTGCAACTCACAGTTTTTTTTTGGTGTTGGCTGCCAGTAGCAGGACATCCACATATTGAATCAGGGTGACTTAGGAGTGTGTAGTTCTGAAGATGTTGAGATCTCTGTGGAGGGCTTCATCAAAGAGAGTGGGGGAGTTTTTGAACCCCTGTGGGAGTCTACTCCAAGTTAGTTGACCAGACGTTCCGGTTTCTGGGTCTACCCACTCAAAAGCAAACGGCAACTGACTATCTTTATGTAGAGGCAAGCAAAACAAAGCATGTTTTATGTCCAGAACAGTATACCATTTTCACTCAGCAACAACAAAGGGTTTATTGGGGGTCCAGCATGCTGGGGCTCAGAGCTCACTTGAATAGAGCAGAGAGCCCTGAGAACAGCTTAATCAGACCTTATATACTTTTCTTGGAGTGGGCAGGGAGGAAAACTTATTGATGGGTCAGAGCGAGTGGGCAGTTTGGTACAAGCTGTGAGGGATTACAATCCTCAGTTTGGCAGTTGGGAACAGCACATTCTGGGAACAAAATTAGCAAACAGTTCTCGAGATTTCAACAGTGTTTTGTTAAGCATACAGAAAAACAGGAAGTGACAAGTGCCTATTTTATTAACCTTTCACCAAAGCGAAATGGAACGTGAGCATGGATTACAAAAACAACCATGTCCAGGTTGCCTAATGCTCTCTAATGTCAATCCTATTGGTGACTACATATTTGTTTCTTCCAAAGATTATATATTCAACCTCAACCATGTTGAAAATGTCTAATCCTATCACTCACTTTACACTTTGCCTGATTTCATGTCTCTATTGATATCTGCATTCTTGCATGTTTTCCCCCGTTCATCATTGTGACTGACTCTTCACATGTGCTGATATTTTGTTCACTTTCTACCCAAACTTGATTGGTAAAGAACTTTTGGTCTAAATCCTATACTCACTCTTTTTCCTAAACCTACCGAATATCTTCCTAATCCTACCGACTATCCCTTTTAGACAGGAAGTTCTCTTCTACCTTCACTCATCCAAGGTACAAGGTCCTATGCCATTGTATATTGATTTATCTTGGACATCTGTTCAGAACCTAATTCAATGCTAAGTATCCCAATCAAGGGCCCTTCTGGACTTCAAATCTTACCTTGATTTCTGTTTTCATAATTATATTGAAAATTTAATAAAATAGTGTTTGCCAAGGAACTGACTTCATTCAGTTCGTGAAGGAATTGACCTACATCACTTCTTTGGTGATGGAACTCTCTGAACTTGGGTTCCAGGAAGACAGGAACACACAGCCAGTCCCAGTCCCAGTACCAGTGGGCTAACTTGTTTGGATTTACCAAGGACAGAGTCTGTCTTTTTTGGTACCTACTGATGTGAGGATGGCCAGATGCGAGGGGAGCCTTTCCTGAGAAAGCATGTAGTGGTCAGCGCAGGCTCCTGACAACTTCACAGAGTTGGACAAGAAGACCAGATCTTAGACAGGACAGGCCACCTTGGGGGAACATAGTATGGCCCACCAGTGAGAGGACACTCTGGATAGTCACAGACTTACTTGGGGGAAGGAGGTGCCTTTTTGAGTGTGGGTGTGAGTTTGTGGTTTTGTCTCATGTTCTGAGAATAGGTAGAAAAGGTGGTTTGCTTGGTTTGGAGTGGACTGTTTCTAGAATGTCCTTTGACAAGGCGAGTGTTTCTGTGTCTGTGTATACCACTGTGTCCGTGGTTGTAGACATTAGAAAAGAGAATGCATCAATGAATGTGTCCTGTCTTGTAGAAAGCTTCCCAGCATTCATCCTACCCATTTTAGGAATGGACTGCCTTTTGTCTTATCGATGGGCAACACCTACTATCTTCCTAAGTTCCTGTTTTCTTCCTGAATTCTGGCCACTCGCCAGAATAGGCTAATGGTTTTGTTTCCAAAATATGTACCACTTCTAAATTCTGTGACATGGCCATGTAATGGATAGCTGCAGGGAATGGCAAGCATCTCAGAAAACTCAGATATCAGTATGACCAGGAAAGTCTCAGTGGAGAAACCCTGCTTTGGGCCTTTTGCTTATGTATTGTTCTGTTGCCCTGAATGTCAGGAAGGTCTTTGCCTCAGGCCACACCTTTGTGAAGCCTGAAGAAAACAGTTTTCAAATGGAAATGAATGAACCTCACCAGTGGCTCTTTGCTTAATTGCTTTGGAAAGGGATGTGTCTGAATCAGCCTCCTGGCCCTGTGTGAGGCAGTGGCTTAGATTCTCAGCACCTGATGGATCTAAAGAAAGATCCAATCTGTGCATCCAAAACCAAAATGGCAAAAAGATTAGTCATTGTGGATGAAGTCTCTTGCCTTCCTCTATTAGGTTCCTGACCTCCATCAAGGGAGTAAAGGGATTTTTTGGGTCAAATGAGTTCTTCCAATCCCTGCAGAGGTGCTTGGGTTTAATCATGACTCCAAATCACATAAGGAATCTATACCTGACAGTCAGTAGGCCTCAAATTGTAGAAGAAGAGCAGTATTAATGGCAGAACTATGTGATCAATGCTGGTTCACTTGAAGGGTTTCCAGATCACCCTGAGTTTAGGCAAATGAAGGGCAAGGGAGCTTATTTTGGACACTCTCTTAGGCTGTGCCATTTAAGGAAACCTCCAGCCAGAGGTTATGATGATATGGAAGAAGATGAGGACCATGTGGGATTGTTTGGTTTTAATTGTGTTCTCTTGTGTGGCTGTTGGAAGAGATGACTGTGTTCACCTGCGCTAGAAGACTGGTTTGATTCTCCTCAGAGACTGAGCTCTGTAACTGATCTCAGAGTAGTAATTGCTTTGGAAATGAATATGACTTAATCAGCCTCTTGGCCCTGTTTGAGGCTGTGGCTTAGATTATCAGCACCAGATGGATCTAAAGAAAGATCCCATGTGTGCATCCAAAACCAAAATGGCCAAAAGAGCAGTCATTGTGGATGAAGTCTCTCGCCTTCCTCTGTAAGGTTCTGAAAGAATAAAAGAAATTGAAATTAAAATGTAAAGAACCAGGTTTCCAAAAGTTTCCAAGCTGCACTCAGCACCTGAAATTCTGGTGGCAGTTAAGACAATTCCCAGATCTGCACATTAGGTGTGTGTTGAAATCTTCCCTGACCACCTAGGTACTTAACAACCCCTTCCCAGAAACAGTGCAGCTCACCACGTATACATCTCAGGGCTTCAACCAATGAGTTTAAATGTATACCCCTTCTTAGGGCTGACCAATCACCCCCTGCCCGACCTGTTCCCGCCAATGAATGTGCTAATCATGTTTTAGAGTTGTTATTTGATTTTCCCTTGGTATATGATGATTTGCTAAAGGAGGCTATGATGTATGTAAAGTCCCTGCCATCTCTAAAGAATGTATATAAACTCTGCTCAAGTTGTTCTCAGGGCTCTTTGTTATTTGCTCCTCTGAAGTGAGTCCTGAGCTCCAGCATGCTGGACCCCCAATAAACCCTTTAGAGTTGCATAAGAAAGCCTGTTGATGGTCTTTTCCTCCGATGTTCACCCCACCTTTTCATCTGGAGGCCCCAGGTGAGATATTTGGCGTGGTGGACGAAAGACCCCAAGGGACTTCTCTCAGGGTAAGTAAGGCGCCTCTTTCTGGTTTCGAGTTTCAGGTTAGGGCTTGGCAAAGTGGCTGTCGGTGAAGAGCATTAGCTCTCTCTGATAGTGGCTGACAGACGTGTCACAGAGCTGCAGGCCACGTCCCTGTGGGACACTCCAGGGGACGAGGGAAATCAAGGAATAGTAGTTTCCTCAACTCGGTTATATTTTGCTTCAGGATTTGGTTTGCCAGCCCATCAGGTTTTGCTGGCTACTCAATTTTGTTCATTGTTCTGAACTCATGTTGAGTTTATTGTCTGTCTTTATTGTCTAACACATCAGGTTTTGCCAGTTACTCAGTTCTAATCTTTGTCTTGGACACATGTTAAACGTTTACTGTTTGTCTTTGTCTGTGTTGCGTTTGTGTCTTCACTGTCTCTCTTTGAGTAACTGCCATTATGGGACAAATCACTTCCACACTTCTGTCCCTGACCCTTGATCATTGGACTGATGTCCACTCAAGGGCCCAGAATCTTTATTTTTCAGTAAAATGCTGTACCGGGCAGATGCTCTGTGCTTCAGAATGGCCCATTCTCAAAGTCGGGTGGCCCCCAGAAGGATCTTTCCACTTCCCTCTAATCCGAAAATCAGAGATATTGTCTTTCAGCCGGGACCACGTGGCCACCCAGATCAATAGCCATATACCCCTTCCCCAGGATCCTATCATTCAAACCTTTCACTCCCCCCCTTCCCTCCATTCTCCCTGAGTCACAAGACTGGACACTCCTCCCCCTCCTTATCCTCTACCCTCGCTCCCCAACCCCGAGCACGTTCCAGATGATCCTCACGCCGCTGACACAGCCTCTCCGCCACTAGAGGCAATTGGGACAGACCCAAGCCCTCCAGGGGACATCTCTGCAGCAGCAGCAGCCCCTCCGCCTCTGGTGGAAGCTGGGCCATCTAAAGGAACCCGCCAGCGACAGATAATAAAAAGACTCAGAAGCCCCTGTGATGCTCCCTCTCCATCCCTATGGGCCCATGAACCAACCAAACTGGCACCCCAACACCATTGAAGTTAGGTAGCATCTGTCCACTTATCACCGGGCTCTAATAGCGGGTCTCTGAGTAGCCGCCAGAAGGCCAACTAATTTGGCCATGGTAAGAGAGATTATCCAAAGGCCTAATGAGTCTCCCTCTATGATTTTGGAGAGAATTATGGAAGCATTTAGGAAATATACTCCTTTTGATTCTCAGGCAGAGGACGAAAAAACATCTGTTGCAATGGCCTTTATCCAGCAGGCTGCCCTAGATATTAAGAGAAAGTTGCAACGTCTAGATGGATTACAAGATATGACCTTAAGAGATTTAGTCAGAGAAGCTGAGAAAATATATTATAAGAAAGAAACTGAGGAGGAATGGGAACAGAGGAGACAGAAGGAAAGGGAACAAAAGGAGGATGAAAGGAGCAAAAGGCAGACTAAAGCACTGGCTAAGGTTCTGGTCAGAGCAGTAAATAGGCCAGAAATTAAAAAGCACGGAGACAGGAAGGAATACATGGGCCCATGCCAACGGCAGTCCCTGGCCTCAGATCAATGTGCCTACTGTAAAGAAAAAGGACACTGGGCCAAAGAGTGCCCCAAAAAGAAGCAGAGATGCCAGACCGCCGTGCTGACTCTAGAACAGGACTGGGAAAGTCGGGACTCGGATCTCCTCCCCAAGCTCAGGGTAACATTTGAAGTGGAGGAAACCCCAGTGAACTTTGAAGTGAAAACAGGAGCAGTATACTCAACCTTTAAGACCCCACTGGGCCCCCTATCAAATAAATGGTCGCTTGTTCAAGGGGCTAATGGCAGTAGATAATGAGCTTGGACAACTAAGAGGACAATGGGCCTAGGTTATGGAAAAGTCCACCACTCTTTCCTAGTAATCCCAGAATGTCAGGCCCCATTGATGGGCAGGGATCTGCTTACAAAACTCGGGGCTAGAATAACCTTTAACCCTGATGGTGCCAAGTGGTGTTTCTAAACGCTTCAGTAAAACTCCCATAGTCACGGATTTGACTATGTCCGTAGAAGATGAACATCAACTCTTCGCGCGCCCTAGAACTGATCAAACAGGCAAACTATCCCAGAAATTGAAAAAAGATTATCCTAATGCCTAGGCAGAAACTGCTGGGTTAGGTCTAGCCATAAAAGAAACCTCCAATAGTAGTAGAATTAAAAGCCTCTACCTCTCCAATCAGTGTTAAACAATATCCTCTAATCAAAGAAGGTAAGGATGGGATAAGGCCAAGTATTCAGAAATACCTGGCTCTTGGGGTCCTAAGGCCCTGTCAATCGTCCTAGAATACCCCCCTGCTACCAGTAAGAAAGCCAGGAACTGGGACTACCGTCCTGTTCAAAACCTAAGAGAGATCAACCACAGACTGCAGGACATTCACCCCACGGTACCCAATCAACATAATTTGCTTAGCACTCTGAATCCGGAGTGGGAATGGTACACTATGCTGCACTTAAAAGATGCTTACTTCTGCTTGCCCCTACATAAGGACAGTCAGATGCTGTTTGCTTTCAAGTGGATAGACCCAGAAACAGGAACATCTGGCCAACAAACCTGGATTAGACTCCCACAGGGGTTCAAAAACTCCCCCACTAGAACTCTGGTGTGATTTCCCTTAGAAAATGAGTTCTGGTAATGAACTCAGAGAAGTATTGCCTTCATGTGACCTTTTGGGGACTCTTTGGGACGCCTTGCCTGTGAGAGTTCTCCACAGCTTTCATTGAAATGAGCTTCCTCACAATTTAATGGTGTGGTGGGACAGGGTCTGCAGGAGAATACAACAACCAGGCTTCTATCTCACATAGCTTGCCCCCTTGACCATTGCAACCTGATTCTGAACATTGCCCTGAAACCTCTCCATATAACAAGATGCCATTATATGAAGAGATCAAACATATAAGGGATTACGGGCTGCACCACGTCAGTCACAAGCCATTTGGAAGCAATGGCAGATCCACATGGTCCCACCGCAAATGTTTTATCACAAACCTGCACACCACAGCTCGTGCCCTCAATTGAGCAGTCTCCAACTTACTGGCATCTCTGTTCTACACCATTTTCATGAAACCCAGTAAATCAAGGCACTATGTGGTACACTCATGATCAGCAACAGGGCATACAAAGGTTCTCCAGTGCCACCTGGTCATGGGAATTTCAAAAATTTCATGGTATCTATCTATCCATTTTTCAAGGTTGAAGTTGGAAGCACTATATGTTTCAATTTATTCAGGAACCATTAAATGTTGAGGAACCTCATTTCAGTGAATTCTCTGGAGGACACTCACAGGAATGTCTTCCCAAAGAGTAGCCAAAAGGTCACATAAAGTCAGGCCCATTGAGGTCTACAATGTGAGGTCTATGTGTCTTTTGACTCTCAACAATGGCTGCCAAGTCTTTCAGAATAAAATCATGTGATATCCTGGCTGAGATAACTAGTGCTCTGTGGAAAGCCACCCTGGGCCTAGATCTCAGTTTCCAAGGGCGACTCTCATGCGTGGCCTCCTTAAAATCATAACACAGTTCATGGCAATACCTCTCTGAGGTCAGTTCCAGAACTCAGTCTCTAAGGGGAAACACACCAGAGTTCCAGCCCAGGTTGACCTACACATCTCTTCCAACCCCCACACAAATGGCCACAATTAAAACCAAAACACTCCCAAATCACCTTCATCTTATTCCATATAGACATTCATATTAACCTCAAGTTGTAGGTTTCCATGAGGGATGCAGCCCAAAACAGTGTCCACAATAAGCTTCCTTGCCCCTCATTTGCCTAAGTCAGGGTGGCCTGGACACCCTTCATGTGAACCAGGAGTGATCAAATAGGTGTGCCATTAATACTGCTCTGCTTCTCCAATTTGAGGCCTACTGACTGTGGGGTTTATATTCTTAATGTGAATTGGAGCCCAGGGAAAACACAAGCACCTCTAGGCTAGCCTCTGCAGGGCATTGAAGAACTCATTTGACCCAAAGGATACGGATTCTCACTTGATGGAGGTAAGGAACCTTACAGTGGAAGGTGAGAGAGTTCATCCACAATAACTGCTATTTTGGCCATTTTGGTTTTGGATGCACACATGGGATATTTCTTTACATCCATCAGGTGCTGACAATGTAAGCCACTGCCTCACATAGGGCCAAGAGGCTGATTCAGACACACCCCTTTCCAAATCAATTAAGCAGAGAGCCACAGGTGAGGCCTATTCATTTCCATTTGAAAAATGTTTTCTTCAGGCTTCACAGAGGTGTGGCCTGAGGCATTGACCTTCCTGACTTACTGGGGAACAGAACAAAAGGTAAGCAAAAGGCCTAAAGCACGGTTTCTCCACTGAGACTTTACTGGTCACACTGATATCTGAGTTTTATGAGATGCTGGCAATTTCCTTCAGCTATCCAGTACATGGCCATGTCACAGAGCTTGGAGGTGGTACATATCTTGGACACCAAACCATGAGCCTATTCTTGAGAGTGGCCAAAATTTAGGAAGAAAACCGGAAGTATGGTCTATCTCACATACATCCCCCTTAAGGACCTGATGACCATCTCTCCACCCAGACATTTCTCAGCTGGCTATAGGTCTTTTCTATTGGGATATCCCTGATGAAGAGGATTACACTAAAATTCCATTAAATCCCTTCCATACATAGATAATGGAAACAAACATTATGGATGTAGGGACACGTGAGCCAGATGCAGGTTGGCTAGCCTAGATTACTATGTTTGCCTGGCGGACTGTCAAAGCCATAAACAGTCACAGCTGTGTGGGAGAAAGACTACTTCTTCTGTAAGTCATGGGGATGTCAGCATACAGGGACTTGCAGGCGGAACCCAAACTCCTCATCAAATTTTGTAGACAATATTGGCATTATTACCAATTAGATAACCAAAACTGAGGGCGCACAGAGGGGTCTCTAGATCCTCAAATTATGTGTGACGTTTTTAACTTCTACAAGTGCTCAAAAGGGTGAAAGGAGATTCCCCTATGTGGAGGCTTTTTCCCTCCTTTGCTCACATCCTGAACTATGCTTCTCCAATAGATGCTCACCCTCAGCCTTCTACTCCAGACTCTCTGCTGTCACTCCCAAATCAGCAACTTGATTTCTCCCCTAAAATTAATAGATCAAAAACCCAAAACTCCGCTGGATCTCAGACCACTGCCCCCTTCCTGAGGTAGCAGCTACTGAGGTACCCCTCCACTCACTCACTCCTCCCTTTTCTTGTCAGTGCCCGCACCGGGTCCCAACAGGTCCTCTTACCAGCTAAACCAAATCTCAAACCAGCTGAGGAGAACCCACATACCAGTATCCAAGATGTAATAAAAATGGCCTTTAATGTTGCTTTGTCATCACTGAAAACGGTTACTAAAAATTTAAAGTCCCTCACAGGCTTTTTGGTATACTCACTCCCGTTTCCCCCTCTGTTCTACATGTTCTACTGCTCATGTTTTTGTTGCTAGGAAGATCCCAAAACCCTTGCCCATTATTCTTTACATCTCTCCTTCCTCATTCTCGGATCCAAGGAGCTGCTCTCAGTCCTGCTTCCCTGTCTTCCTCCTCTGTACCAGGCCCATGGAAAAGTCTTAACTGACCTTCTCCAGAAGTCTTCACCATGGCTGCCTATGGGACTTTCAGGAAAAGAGTCCCTATAAAAGACTTCAGTGTACATAAACTTCCTCTTTTTGTGTTGACCTGGTCTATTTGGCAACTGGCTAAAAAATCAGCACTCCTGAGCTAGACACACCCTCACTAGTTTTTCACAAAATATGTAAACAAGGCTCCTGGCCTTGAGCTGGGGCTTCACAGACATTGCTACATTACTAAGATAAAGAAGTTACAAACTGGGCTCCATGGAAACAGCTGGCAGGGGGAAAGAAGAAAGGGAAGAAAAAGCTCTCCCCCTCCCAGGTGTTCTTGAAAATTTAACTTGCCCAGACCTAAGGAAAAAACAGAAACAAAAACTGCTTTTTGTGAACTTTTGCAGACTGTGAATTTCTGAGCCCCTTCCCTTTCATGTTGGGTACAAAATTTTGAAACTACATAAACTTAGGTTTCAGGGGATTAATTGATTACAACAGAAGCAATGCCCTCTGAACCTGGTTGCAACCAAATAAGACTGTTTCCCTGTCTTTGGTGCTATCTCTGGTGCCTTGCCTTGTCCGTCCCTACAACAGTTTAATTCTATATACTTAAACATTGTTTATGTTTTAATGAAATTGTCAACAGATGTGATTAAATGTGTAATGGTGCGGATGTTTTCCAGAGTGCTCTATCATGACGCAGGTTCATTTGAAGTTCAAATAGGGGGGCATACACTCCCGTTGCTCTGAAAACATATATCCCTCACCTTAGCCATTCCATTGGAAATAGGAGTTGCTGCAGGGTTGGGCCGAGGAACCACTGCCGTGGTCCATGGGACACAACAAATGACCCAATTAGGAGCAGGAATATATAAAAACTTAAAGATATTAGTAACCTCCATCAGAGCTTTGCAGGAATCTTTAACCTCTCTCTCTCTGAAGTTGTTTTACAGAACAGTCGAGGGTTGGATCTCTTTTTCACTAGAGAAGGGGGCCTTTTTGCTGCATTGAGGGAAGAATGTTTTTTTTCATGTCGACCATAATGGAGTTGTAAAATAATCTATGAGTAAATTAAAAAAGATGCCTTGAAGAGAGTCAAGGAGAGAGAGAGGCCCAAAAATGGTGGTTTGAGTCTTGGTTTACACAGTCCCCCTGGTTAACTACGTTTTTATCAACTCTGGCCCGTCCAATAATAATCCTCATATTATTGCTAACTATAAAACCCTGTTTCCTCAACCATGTAATTTCTTTTCTCCAAGCTCAAATTGGACAAGTTAAACTTATGGTAATACCCCACTAGCAAATATAGAATGTGACATCCCCCAACGATCATTTTTATGAATTAAAGTTGCCAGAAGAAGAAGTGGGGAATGAAAGGTCAATAAAATATGTACTTGTCACTTCCTGTTTTTCTGTACACTTAACAAAACACTGTTGAAATGTTGAGAAATGTTTCCTAATCTTGTCCCAGAATGTGCTGTCCCCAACGGCCAAACTGCAGAATGTACTCCCTCACCCGGTTGAATGCAAACCACCCACTCACCCTGAACCATCAATAAACTTCCCTTTCTGCCCTCTCCAAGAAAAGTATATAAACTCTGCATAAGCTCTTCTCAGGGCTCTCTGATCTAATTAAGTGAGCTCTGTGCCCCAGCATGTTGGACCCCAAATAAACCCTTTGCTGTTGCATGATGTATTCTCTTGGTAGTCTCTTCCTCCGATGCTCACACGACCTTTACTTGGATGATTGAATAGAGAAGAGAACATCCATTCAAAAGCTGATAGTCGAAAGGATTAGGAAGAAGAGTGAATATAGGATTTGGAACAAAAGTTCTTTAGCAATACGGTTTCGGTTAGACAGTGAATGTAAATGTCAACACAAGTTAAGAGTCAGTCACAATGATGAACAGGGGAAAATATGTAGGAAAGCAGGTATCAATAGAGACATTATGAAATCAGGCTAATTATAAAGTCAGTGAGAGGATTAGACATTTTCAACAGGGTTGAGTTTGAATATACAATCTTAGGAAGAAACAAATATGTACTCACCAATAGGACTGACATTTGAGAGCATTAGGCAACATGACATGGATGATTGTAGTAATCCTTTCTCATTTTCCATTTAGGCTTTGGTACAATCATAAGTGTGACCTTTGTATTTTGTGTCCAGAATATTACTCTGATAAAATGTATATGTAGATCAGGTGACATGAGTATTTCTTCCACCTTTTCTGAGGGCCATATTTTGAAGATGTATAAATTAGTATTGGGGGTACAGAGAGGTGTACACTTTGTCTATGAATATAGAGATAATGTATGAATAGACCATACAGTGAATAAATAATATAACTAGTTCCACTTTAAATAATGGATTGAATTGATATCTGAAAATATATAAGAAATCTTATATTGATATACAATCATTCATTCCAACGAGTTATACATCTAATGGTAATATTAGAGTTATGTTTTCTCATGAAGGGTGTGTGAGTTTTGCTTCAAAACTGATTATGGATTTGGAAAATATTGTGTTTGGAAAGAAGTCTCATGAAAATACCAGTCAACAAACATAGAGGAATTCATGTGTTCTGAATAGGAAGTGATTGAAAGTGAAACAAATGCAAATAATTTTGCCTACTTGTGAATGAAATACATATCCGATGATATGCATAACCTGAAGAAATAGTAATGTACCAGTTTTGAATGAAAATGAACGTCAAAACATACATCATGTCCCATAGTAATCTACTTGGATTGATGTTAAACAGGGTCATTTACCTTAGAATAATTAGGATTTGTATGCACCATTCACTGAAGTTAGTTTTCAGTACTAGAAAATAAATATGTATTTCAGGTGGATGAATAATTCTGAGAATAATCTTGTGAAAAGTTGATTATAAATCCACATACATAAATATGAGTGAATTTAGGGAGTTTAAAATAAGACATATATATTTTATATTTTGAAAAATCTGGAAAGTATATATATATATATATATATATATATATATATATATATATATATATACACACATTTACAAAAAAAAACCCACAGACATTAAAAGGTAGAAATACATGCAAATCGAAATTCATTATAAAATATATATCATCCACAGATGCAAAAATATTCATTTTACTGAACATGGATTTATGTATAATATTGTTATACTAGGATGCTCACCCATAGGTTGTATTTTCAGTTACAACTGCGTTTAGGAGGAGTGATCTCTTCTCATAAGTTGTATCTTCCATCAGCCACCTCACAAATTGTACATGTGATACCATGTAGGAATCTATATGTGCATATAAAAATACATGTGTTGAATTTGCTACAAAGAAAGGGAGACAGGAATTCACATATTTGTTTAATTTAAAAACACATGGAGAACTATTTCAATTAAAAATTGACTACATATTTAAAACCTACCGTTTATCATGCAAAAGGCAAGTCCAACTATACAGCATGCATCCTCTGAACTGCTTGTATTTCTATTCTGCTTGGGTTATTTTTCTACATCATTTTAGGATTATTAGTCAGAGTCTAGTAGGGTATATGTTCATGTCAGGGATTCTGTATTTCAATGGAAAATAGGAAAATGAATCCAATGAGTATGCACATATGTGCTACACAAACATCTTCTCACTTTCATCCAGAACAAAGCCTTAACATTACCTTGGCCCCAAGTAAGACACAATGAGAGGGGAAGTGTTTGAAAATCTGTGAATACATATCTGGAATGGAAAATGCTCAGGAATTCACAAACTTGGAGGTGGTAGATGAGTTTCCAAAAGTAAGGGACAGGGTAAACTCTCCACAAACATGGAGCTCTGCTGGCCTAAAGACTCCTTGAGGATGGGTCCTTGAAATATATGTTGTTGTCAGGAGTTTAGCTTCTTTGTAGTGAGACCATCAGAGCTGGATCTGCATAAATGTGACCTGGAGGACATGTTTTCTTATTTTCCAATGAACATGGTGCAGCAGTGATGAATTCTATTTTTGTAGGTAAACTATGGCCATTGGGGCAAAGTGTCTCCCCATGTGGACTGTGAAGCCCTTTGGTCATCCTCCACTTTTCATTGTCTTTCTTGCTGCTGCATAGGGAGTTTGTTATTTGTTTAACAAAATACAAGGAGTTCAACTGGGACACAGTGCTGGAGGGAGTTCTGTCACGTGTGGTGGGTCAGGGTCTGCAGGAGAATGCACCAACAGGCTTCAATCCCACAGACATTGCCCCCTTGACCATAGCCACCTGATTCTGGACATTGCCCTGAAACTTCTCCATATAACAAGATGTCTTTACATATAAGGGACTCCTGGCTGCACCATGTCAGTCACAAGCCATTTGGAAGCCAATGGAAGATCCACATGGCCCCGCCACAGATGTTTTATTACACACCTGCACACCACTGCTCTAAGCCCACTACTCAGCAGGCTCCAACTTACTGGAATCTCTGTTCTACACCATTTTCATGAAACCCAGTCAATAAAGGCACTGTCTGGTATACTCTCGATTAGCAACAGGACATCCACAGGTTCTCCAGTGCCACCTGGTCATGGGAAATTCAAAAATTCCCTGGTATTTATCTAGCCATTTTTCAATAATACAGTTGGAGGCTCTGTGGGTTTCAATTAATTCAGGAACCATTAAATGGTGAGGAAGCTCGTTTCAATGAAAATTCTGCAGAACTCTCACAGGCAAGGCTTCCCAAAGAGTGCCCAAATGGTCACATGAATCCAGGCCCATGAGGTCTACAATGTGAGCTCCATGTGTGTATTGACTCTCACCTATGGCTTCCAAGTCCTTAAGAATAAAATCGTATGATATCCTGACTGAGATTCCCAGTGCTCTGTGCAAATCCACCCTGGGCGTAGATCTCCGTTTCCAAGGCGACTCTCATGTGTGGCCTCCTAAAATCCCAACACAATTCATGGCAATACTTCTCTGAGGTCAGTTCCAGAACTCAGTCTCTAAGGGGGATCACACCAGAGAACAAGCCCAGGTGGACCCAGTCATCTCTTCCAACCACCACACAAATGACCAAAATTAAAACCAAAATACTGCCACATGGCCCACATTTTCTTCCATATAGACAGTCATCATAACCTGTGACTGGAGGTTACCATGAAGGGTGCAGCCCAAGTCGGTGTCCAAAATAAGCTCCCTTCCCCCTCATTCGCCTAAAGTCAGGGTGGCCTGGACACCATTCCTGTGAACCAAGAGTGATCAAATAGGCCTGCCATTAATAATGCTCCACTTCTCCAATTTGAGGCCTACTGACTGTGAGGTGGAGACTCTTTATGTGAATTGGAGTCATGAGAATACCCAAGCATATATGGGCTAGCCTCTTCCGGGATTTGAAGAACCCATTTGACCCAAAGGGTCCCTATTCTCACTTGATGGAGGTCAGGAACCTTTCTGAAGAAGGCTAGAGACTTCATCCACAATGACAGCAATTTTGGCCATTTTGGTTTTGGATGCACACTTTGAATCTTTCTTCAGATCCATCAAGTGCTGAGAATCAAAGCCACAGCCTCACACAGGGCCAAGAGGCTGATTCAGACACATCCCTTTCCAAAGCAATTAAGCGTAGAGACACAGGGGATGCCCACTCATTTCCATTTGAAAAGTGTTTCTTCATGGTTCACAAAGGGTTTGCCTGAGGCAAGAGACCTTCCTGACATTCAGGTCAACATATCAGTAGGTAAGCAAAAGGCCCAAAGCAGGGTTTCTCCCTGAGACTTGCGTGGTCACACTGATGTCTGAGTTTTCTGAGATGCTGGCCATTCCCTTCAGCTATCCAGTACATGGCCATGTCACAGAGCTTGGAGGTGGTAGACATCTTGGACACAAAACCATGAGCCTATTTTGGAGAGTGGCTAGAATTTATGAAGAAAACCGGAACATAGAAAGATAGTAGGTGTTGCCCATAGATAAGGCAAGCTGCAGTCCATTGATAAATTACGCAGGATGAATGCTGGGAAGTGTTCTACAAGACAGGACACATTCATTGATGCATTCCCTTTTCTAATATCTACAACCACAGACACAGTGGGATATTCAGACATAGAAAGACTCGCCTTGCCAAAGGACTTACTAGAAACAGTTGACTCTAAACCAAACAAACCGCCTTTCCTATCCTCAGAACATGAGACAAAACCACAAACCCACATCCACACCCACAAAGGCACCTCCTTTCCCCAAGTAGGTCTGTGACTAGGTGCAGTGTCCTCAGACTGGTGGGCCATACTATGTTCCCCTGAAATGGCCTGTCCTGTCTCAGTTCTGGTCTCCTTGGCCAACTGTGTGAAGTTGTCAGGAGCCAGTATTGAGCCACTTACTGCTTTCTCAGGAAATCCCCTCTTCTGAGCTATCCTGGCATTTGGCCATCCTCACATCGGTAGGTGCCAAGAAAGACTGACTCTGTTCTTGGTAAATCCAAACAAGTGAGACCACTGGTACTGGGAATGGGACTGGCTCTGTGTTCCTGGCTTCCTGAATTCCACGTTCAGAGTTTTCTATCACCAAGGGAGTGAGGTGAAGTCACTTCCTTCAGAAACTGAATGAGGACACACTGCCTTGGCAACCAATTTGTCCTAACAGTTGCTTCCAGAGTCCCATGGAGGCTGCCCATATTTCCTGTGACACTTTCACAAGGTAGAATGATATATTAACCATAGGCACCCAGGTAGAGCTCTCCACAGAGGCCTGGTTTGACCCATCTTCTTTACATTAAGAAGAGAGAGGCAGATTCAGACACAACTCTTCATCCTGACCAAGTTGTTTACCATGGAAGAAGACTTTTGCTCACTCAGGTCCTTCATCACTGACTATATCTTGTGCAGAGATCATTTCTGCATGGACATTTGAGGTTCTCAGCAAGTCAAAGATCCCATACATTCCTGTATTGTAAGAACAACCCTGTTCATGCTCTTCTATAAAGTTAGGTTGAGGGAACAGTGTATGGTTTGGATTAATAACATTTTCAATTTGGGTTAGGAATCATTCTACTGGATGAAAAATGCTATTGGGAACTATGATATGTATAATACTATAGAGGTGAAATATATGTATGAAAACATAAATCCAAGTGTTATTTGATGCCCAGAAGAGCATTGGGCCCTTGATTGGGATTCTTAGCTTTGAATTACGTTCTGCACAGATGTCTCAGATAAATCCATATAAAATGGCATAGGACCAGGTACCATGGTCCTATATACACATAGGTCCATATATACACTCATCATAAACTCTGGCTGGAGTTTTCGATGAGGGGCGCAGCCCTAGACAGTGTCCAAAATAAGCTACCTTGCCCCTCATTTGCCTGATGTCAGGGTGGAATGGACACCCTTCCTGTGAACCAGGAGTGATCAAATAGGACTGCCGTTAATAATACTCTACTTCTTCAATTTGAGGCGTTCTGATTGTGGTGTTTAGATTCTTTGTGTGAATTGGAGTAATGATACAAGCCAAGCACCTATGGGCAAGCCTCTGCAGGGCTTTGAAAAACTCATTTGACCCAATGTATCCCTATTCTCTCTTGATGGAGGTCAGGAACCTTACTGAAGAAGGCTAGAGACTTCATCCACAATGAAAGCAATTTTGGCCATTTTGGTTTTGGATGCACACATGGGATCTTTCTTTAGATCCATCAGGTGCTAAGAATCTAACCCACTGCCTCACACAGGGCCAAGAGGCTGATAAAGACACATCCCTTTCCAAAGCAATTAAGCAAAGAGCCACAGGTGATGCCCATTTATTTCCATTTGAAAACTGTTTTCTTCAGGCTTCAAAAAAGTTTGGCCTGAAAAAAAGTCTTTCCTGACATTCAGGGAAATGGAACTATATGTAAGCAAAAGGCCCAAAGCAGGGTTTCTCAACTGAGTCTTTCCTGGTCACACTGATATCTGAGTTTTCTGACATGCTGGCCATTCCCTTCAGCTATCCAGAACATGGCCATGTCACTGAGCTTGGAGGTGGTACAAAACCATGAGCCTATTCTGGAGATTGGCCAGAATTCAGGAAGAAAACAGGAACTTAGGAACATATTAGGTTTTGCCCATCCCTAAGGCAAGCCACAGTCCATTCATAAATTGGGCAGGATGAATTCTGGGAAGCATTCTTCTAGACAGGGCACATCCATTGATGCATTCTCTTTTCTACTGTCTACATCAATGGACACAATGGGATACACAGACATGGAAAAACTCGCCTTGTCAAATGACTTACTAGATCAGCCCACTCCAAAACAAACAAACCTCCTTTTCTAATTATTCTCAGAACATGAGACAAAACCACAAACTCACACCCACACCCACAAAGGCATCTCCTTACCCAAAGTAGGTCTGTGACTGTCTGGAATGTCCTGTGACTGGTGAGCCATACAATGTTACCCCAAAATGGCCTGTCCTGTTTCAGATCTGATCTCGTTGGCCAACTCTGTGAAGTTGTCAGGATCCAGCAGTGAACCACTTTCTGCTTTCTCAGGAAAGGCCCCTCTTCACAGCTCTCCTGGCTTTTAGCCATCCTCACAACAGTAGGTACCAAGAAAGACTGACTCTGTCATTGGTAAATCCAAATAAGTGAGCCCACCTGGACTGGGACTGGGACTGGCTCTGTTTGCCTGGCTTCCAGGATCCCATGTTCAGAGAGTTTCATCACCAAGGAAGTTAGGTAGATCACTTCCATCAGGAACTGTATTAGGTCACTGCCTTGGCAACCACTTTGCCCTAACAGTTCCTTCCAAGGTTCGCATGAAATGGAGGCTGCCCCTACTTCCTGTGACACTTTCACAAGTTAGAATGGTATATCAACCATAGGCACCCAGGAACAGCTCTCTACACAGACCTGGTTTAGTCCATCTTCTCTACAATAAAAAGATAGATGTTAATTAAGACATATCCCTTAATCCTGACCAGGTTGTTTGCCGTGAAAGATGACTTTTTCTCTCTCTGGTCCTTCACAGCAGCCTACATCTTCTACAGGGATAAATTCTGCATGGACCTTTCAGGTTCTCAGGAGATGGAATATCCCCTCTATTCCTGTATTAAAAGACCAACTCTGTACCTCCTCTTCTGTAAAGTTAGATTGAGAAAAGAGTGTATGGTTAGGGTTAATAACATGTACAATTTGGGTTAGGAATCATTCTTCAGGATGAATAATGGTATTCTGAACCTGTGATATTTATTAGAATATATAGGTGAAATATAAGTAGGTAAACAGAAATCTAGGTAAGCTTTGGAGACCAGAAGGGCATGGGGCCCTTGATTGGGATACTTAGCTTTGAATTATGTTCTGCAAAAATGTCTCCAATATATCGATAAACAATGGCATAGGTCCTTGTACCTTGGATGATTGAATGTAGAAGAGAACATCCCGTCAAAAAGAGATAGTCAATAGCATTAGGAAGATACTCAATAGGTTTAGAAAGAAGAGTGAGGATAGGATTTGTACCAAAAGTTCTTTAGCAATAGGGTTTCAGGTAGAGAGTGAATGTAAATGTTAGCACATGTGAAGAATCTGTCACAATGTTTAACTGGGGAAAATATGTAAGAAAGCAGATATCAATAGAGACTTTAGGAAATCAGGCCAATTATAAAGTGAGTGATAGGATTAGACATTTTCAACAGCCTTGAGGTTGAATATATAATCTTAGGAAGAAAGAAATATGTAGTCACCAATAGGATTGACATTTGAGAGCAATAGATGTTTTTCATAATCCATGCTCACGTTCCACTTAGGCTTTGGTAAAAACATAAGTTTGATCTTTGTAGTTTTGTCCAGAATATTACTGTGATAAAATGTATATGTAGATCAGGTGACATGAGTATTTCTTCCACCATTTCTGGGTGCAATATTTTGAAGACATATAAATTAGTATTGGGGATACAAAGAGGTGTACGTTTGTCTATCAATATAGAGATAATGCATGAATAGACCATACTGTGAATAAATAATATAAGTACTTCCAACTTTAAATAAAGGATTGAATTGATATCTGAAAATATACAGGAAATCTTATATTGATATACAATTATTCATTCCAACCCGTTATACATCTAATGGTAATATTAGGGTAATGGTTTATCATGAAGAGTGTGTGAGTTTTGCTTCAAAATGATTATAGAAATCGAAAATAATGTCTTTTGAAAGAAGTCTCATGAAAAGTCCAGCCAGGAATCCTGGAGGAATACATGTGTTCTGAAGCAGGAAGTGATTGATAGAGAGACAAATGCCTATAAATTTGTGAACTTGTGGATAAATATATATCCTATTATCTGCATAAACTGAAGAAATAGTAATGTACCAGTGTTGAATAAAAATGAACGCCAAAATAAACATTTTGTATCATAGGAATCTACTTACATTGATGTTAAACTGGGTAAGTTACTGTAGAAATATTAGGATTTGGATGCACCATTCACCGAAGTTAGTTTTCAGTACTAGGAAACAAATATGTATTTCAGGTGGATGCATATTTCTGATAATAATCTTGTAAAAGTTGATTATAAATCCAAATACATGAACATGAATGAATTTAGGGAGTGTATAATAAGACACATATATTTCATATTTTGAAATATCTGGAGATTATATATATATATATATATATATATATATATATATATATATATATATATACAAAACACCGACACAGACATTAAAAAGTAGCAATATATATGCCAATTGAAATTCATCATTAAATATATATCATCCACAGACCCAAACTATTTATTTTATTTAACATGGATTTATTTATAATTTTGTTAAACTAGGAACCTCACCCATAGATTGAATTTTCAGTTCCAACTGTGTTTAGGAGGAGTGATCTCTTCTCACAATTTGTATCTGGCAAGTCAGCCACCTCACAAGAATGTACGTGTGATAAAAGGTAGGATTCTGTATGTGCATGCAAAAATACATGTGCTGAATAGGCTACAGAGAAAGCAAGACAGGAATTCACATATTTGTTAACTTTAAAAACACATGGTGAACTATTTCAATTAAAAATTGACTAGATTGATAACACCAACCCTTTATCATGCAAAATGAAAGTCCAACTATACACCATGCCTCCTCTGAACTGCTTGTATTTCTATTCTGTTTTGGTTATGCTTCTCCATCATATTAGGATTAGTTGTCAGAGTCTAGTAGGGTATGGGTTAGTGTCAGGGTTTCGGTATTTTGAATGGAAAATTAGATAAGGAATCCAATGTGTATGCAAATATGTGCTATACAAAAATCTTCCCACTCTCATCCAGAACGATGACTTGACATTGCCTTCCCCCCAAGTAAGACACAATTAGAGGAGAAGAGTTAGAAAATCTGTGAATACATATCTGGAAAATCCTCAGGAGTTCACAAACTTGGAGGTGGAAAAGGAGTTTCCAAAAGTAAGGGACAGGGTTGATAGACCCAACCTTATCTTTTATTAAAATTGGGAGCCATCTTGCCACAAAGCCATGAAAAGCTAATTTTGGGTTTACTATAAATTACTGCAATTTCTGAACCCGTTTGGAATGTCTGCCCGTGCCTTGAACTCACCCATGCCTATCTCTCTGACCTGATAGCAGCCCTCTCTGAAAGTTTACTGACACATCATAATTTTTGGCCTTCCCTGGCCAGACAACGACCCTCTCTGAGGTCTAATGGTCATCATGATTTCTGATGTTGGGGCCAGCAAAAAAAAAAAAAAGTAAACTACATTTAGTGTGATGCTTGTCAAAGTTCTGTTATCTGTAATCCCTCTTTGTGTAACTTTCTGGGCTATATAGCTGGGCTGTAGGAAAGGTGGGGTTGCTGTCTTGTTCCCGCCGTTTTGTGAGGGAGAGGCAGGCCGGCCGGTTGAAATAATAAAGTTGCCTTAATTTGATTTTAATTGGAGTCAGTGGCCTTTACTTTCATCCTGGTCTAACATTTTGCAGTTCCCCAGCAAGATGACCCTGCCCGTACAGATCACAAGACCAGACTGTTGGAAATTCTGAAGCTGGCCTTCCCTCCAGGGCTCCCGGCTACAGAGCCACTCTAGGGGATGTACAACTTGAGATGTTTCAACGACTTGGAGTGAGACTTTGGTCCAGGGAGCACTGCAATGAACCACTGGACTATAACTATTAGCAAGCACCTGGTGGAGGAGGCCTCCATAGGTAAGTGGCACCTTTATAACATCTGATATCTGGTTAAGGGAGATCTCTTCTGATGACAGAGAGGAGGCCTGGGGAGGCTCACATATACTCCTGTCCGGGACAGTAATGAGAATCATGCTGTCCTTTTTTCTGTTATGTAGGGAATTCTTCTGGATGGGTAGAGAGGTGCGGATGGGCACGCACTCGGTCCTACCCAGGAGCTTTAGCAAGACGTTGCATTGCTCCTCTGCTTTTTTTTTTTTTTTTTTTTTTGGTGCAAGGTTTCTGGTTTTTTTTTTTTTTCTGTTTTGTTCTGGGTTCTATATGTTTTTTGTTTGTTTGTTATTGTGCGTTTTGTTGTGTGATTTCTGTGGTAAAAACTTAAAGATATTGGACGTGAAAATGGGTAATAAAGCAAGTAAGCGTGACACCTTTTTGGACTGTGTTTTAAGGAACTGCGATGAACTTTACCTCCCTTTGTTAAGCAGGGTAAGAGAAGCCCCTAGCTGGCTTCTTGGAGCACACCCACTGCACAGGGCAATGCCTGCTGCAGAGCTAAAAACTGAGTATCTCACAGGTTAACAAGTGAAACTCCTTTAAAACCACCTGTACCTCCAGATGAAGAGTCACAACCTTTGGGCAGAGTCCCCTGTGTTTCTCCTTTGTTAGCAAAGCAATGAACCTCCCTTTTTCTTTTTCTCAAAAACCCTGTCTTCATTATTAAATTGGCATTAATTGGCTTCAAGGTCAGGAACTGAACTTTAAGTTTCAAAGTTTGATAAACCACGCCGCCCCTGCCCCGGAACATTTTGAGAGCTGACTACTGATATATTAGGAGATGGAGCATGGTTGGGGTGGAACCGAACCAGAGGAGCTAATCCTGTAAGTAAAAGGAGGGACCCAGGGACTTCCAGCAACTGCTGAAGCCCTGTTACTTCAGGGAATTCCCTCCTTCCTTCCCTGCACTGTAAGCATTATGTAACGTCTGTCTTCTTAAAAAAGAGAAAAAGAAAAAGGGGATACTAAATTCAGTAAAGTCACAATGGAGACCCTTGATTTTACATTTCAGGTTGCCCCCTTGTAAAAACATGTGGTCCCCTTGTGGGGACTTCTATGGTGCCACTGGTGTAAAAGATTTTTCTCTTATCTGCTCTGTTTTAAAGGCTTCTGTCTGTCAGCCATAGTCTGGAGCTCCCTTCTGTCTGTCTTGTGTCTTTGTTTCTGGCCCTTTAAGACATGTGCAATAATGTGTTGATATTTTAAATTGTTTCTTGGGAATGATCTTAGCTGAATGTGTGTCTAAATGATGATGTTTTATTGTAACAATCTGGTATCTGAATGGGTTTTTGAAGCATTGCACAATCTTGCAGGTAAAAGTCGGATTTAGGTAATTGTTTAGTTTATGATTTAAGATAATTTATGCCAGAGAACTTAAATACTTAGGATGGAAAACTAAAGAACTCTACTTCCAAGTTGGCAAGTAACTTCGCAATCATTCAGTCTTTTATTTCACCTATTTTGAATTGGGTAGCCTGGGAAAATGTCACTGTGTGTACCAGTGCATTAATTTGGACAAAGATAGTAAATCATTTTATGGTATCTGTTGACAAAACAAGATGTAAAGATATAAAATTTTGTGAATTGTATCTTAAACTTGTTTCATAATTTTCAACATCCTAACCTGAAAATTATGGTTAAAATGCCTTAGGCCTGATGTGTCTGCTCTGAATAGCAGTTTTTTCCTGCTCCTTCCTGACCTCAGCCAGGACTTATTTTGAGATGCAAATAAAAGAAGCCTGCAAGCTCAGTAGGAGACTGATCTGAGGCCTAAGCAGAAAAAAAAGGCAAATTGTATGGTTTTTACTAATTACTGGCCAGTTGTTTTTTCTAGGACTCTTATTTTTTTCCTTAGATACTTTATTTTGTTTTTTTATATCATGATTTTGATCCTACAGACCTAAGTTAATGTTTTTCTGATCAGTTCTATCTTTGACCAACTGTGGAGTTTTTGAAACATTGCAATGGATATTTCATCTGCGAAAAGCTATAAGGCCTTTACTATTTTTATGTGTGCACACTTCTGTTATGTGTTGTATGTCTATATATACATATATCCATATATCAAATATATGATACAAAAATTTACACATATAAAGAACGCTCATAAAAAAAAGCTCATAAAAACAAATTTTAAAAAGTGGATCCAAGGATCCTTAATTCACGTGATTTAAATGGTTCAATTTTAATTGGATAAACAGATAAAAATAAATGTCTTTGAATTTAAGCTTACATGTTTTTCTAGGTGTTCAGATATCTAATAAAATATTAATGTCTACAAAATATCTAATATGACTTGGTTGTAGGACTTTTCCTTCAACAAAAAAATGGTTTACAATCTTCAATACATTTGTCTAATATTTTGATAAATAAGTAAATTAAATTTGATATGAGATTACTCATTCATGAGTACTTTTGTTAGATATCTGATTGATTAACTAAGGTCTGTACAAATTTGTACTAAAGTCTGTATAAGATTGTAAAAATCAGTCATGTGTTAAAGAGACAAAAATTTCTTAAAACATAAGTTTACCCATAACATTGTGTTTATTAAGTTTTATTTTTTCTAGAGCTAGCAACCATAAAAATTAAACAACTGATTAAATAAGAACTGTTATTTTAGAGAACTGTACTGCAATTACTTTAAAAGCTAAACTTGGTTAATGTGGAAACATTAATGTAATTATGATGCTATTAATGTGCTCATACCTTCCATGTACAATTCTGTAAGATAGAAACTTAAAAGAGCATTATATCATGCTGGCATTCTTAAGTTGTATGGTAAAAATATATATTGGGAATTTATTTATCTGTTATAATAAAGATAAGTAAAGTTTTATGTTACTTTTTACATTGGGAACAATTTAAATGTATTTTTAAGTTAATGAGAGCCTAATCTTTGTAAAGGTTAAAAACTTTCAGCCTTTCTTTAATTCATGTTTTAAATGTGATATCATATGGTTTTAGCTAATGTTCATGTGACCTAAAACAATTTATGTAAACTTTGTAAAATGATATTTTAAAAAAAAAGATCAGCTTTAGAACTAAAACCCTTAAGATTTATAAAGAGACCTGCCTTACCTGAGATAAGGCTCTGTGTCCCATCTTACTAAATGTGAGAATGACTATGAAAACAGTAGGTTAGATTATGTTTCATTTAAAGTTTTGTTCAAAAGTTGTTTTTTTTTTTCTGTCAAGATTACTAGGATCTATAACAGGGGATATAATTATAACTAAGCAAAAAAAATCAGGGTAGCTATTATGCAAACTAAGTATATTTACTCTTGTTAAAAAAATTTATTTTGTAATTTCCTTATAAGTGATCTAAAGATTCTCTGTTAGTGTTTTACAGAAGTGTTGCTTTAAGAACACAACATGGGTTAATTTAAGATAATAAGTCATCACCTACAAGACAGACAGAATAACACAGATCCCAATTAATAAAAAGATAAATAATTATAAAGTTATAGACATTAAAGCCCAGTACTCTTAACATAAGGCAGTTAAAATTTATTTGCTGGATATTTAAGATTAGGATTTAAAATTAAAGTTAAATGAAAAGGGACAAGAAAACTAATATTTGGCTCTTGCCCTCTGAGTCAGTCTGAATCCAGGGAACAGGGGACTTCTCTAAAGAGCTTTTCAACTCTGCGGCCATATAACCTCCCCATCAGGGGGATTAATGAGACCACTGGAGAACAGAAAGCCAATCAGTGCATTTGCTAAGAAGAAGAGAGTCATCAGAGAAGGGAGACATGCCTGATGCTGCCGAGGGAAGCCACATGGTCAAGGAAGACCTGGACCCACCTAGCCCAAATGGCACTAGCAGAACTGAGAAGCTGCTCTCAAGTTTCCCCAGGAATGACAACCATAAAAGCTCAGCTGACTGTTAAGAATAGATAGAAACAAAAGTCAGTTTGACTGCTTCATCTTAAACACTTAGCAAAGACAGTTGAAAGCAAAATACAGCCATTCCTGGACATTTTAAATAATAATAATAATAATAATAATAATAATAATAATAATAATAATAATATTTTAATGTATACACTTTATATTAGCCTCCCAAAATAAGTAAGACCGGAGGCTACAAAGAAGGATTCTCAGACAGGAATGCCTGATAACTATAAAAAGACACTATCAAGAGGAGCTGCCAGAGGCAGAAGTTTTTAGTTTAAGGCCTCAGATATTTCTAACCTACACGGTTAGGCTTGGTGTTGGCTAGTACGATTATCCAGCACTGAGTAACAGAATTAAAGGTTTTTCTATTAGACACAGATGTCATTCTAGTAAAATGATTTTGCAAGATCAGATGACATTAAATTATTTAACTGTATCTTATGGGGAGGAAAAACTGTAACACCAAATGTTAAGTATTAAGTTGACAGTCCTGATAACTGGGGATATTAAAGACTGGTGAGGGAACTTCTGTACAGTGACATGTTCTAGCTGTTGCAACATTTATTCAGTACTCATGTTTTTTGTTTCTCTCATAGAAGAACCCATCCCCATATGACTTTACAACCTGTTGTTCCCCAATGAGACTTCAAACCGAACTGACCTCTAAAAGGCAACTCATGTCCCTCATGCCGTTCCCCCTCACATCACCCTCTCGTAGCTCAGAAGAAGCCAAAATGAGTGATGCCTCGCTTCTTACAACAGTGGAGCCAAAAATAAATAGACTATCAATATATATAATTAATTAAGTCAGGTAAAATCAGGGAGACCGGTTTTGGGTGATTTCAAAAAATAGGAAGACTGTTATATCAGAGAATAAAATTCCCTCAGTGCTCTTCACGTACCGTATGAAAGATATGAAAGGGACACATTAGAAAAGGGGGGAATGATAGACCCAACCTGATCTTTTATTAAAGTTTGGAGCCATCTTGCCACAAAGCCAAGAAAGGATAATTTTTCTTAACTATTAATTACAGCAACTTCCGAACCTGTTTGGAATGCCTGCCTGTGCCTTGAACTCACCCATGGCTGGCTCTCTGACCAGATAACAGCCCTCTCTGAAACTTTGTTGACACCTCATAAATATTGGCCTTCCCTGGTCAGCTGACTCTCTCTGAGGCTCTAATGGTCCCCATAAATTCTGATGTTTGTGCCAGCAAAAAAAAAAAAAAAATGTAAACTACCATTAGTGTGATGCTTGTCAGAGTTCTGTTATCTGAAACCCCCCTTTTGTGTAACTTTCTGGGCTATAAAGCTGGGCTTTATATAAAGAAAAATGGGGGTACGCTGACAAGGAAATTGTCTTCTTCTAGTGTAGAGAAAATATGTATGTCGTGTTTAGTTTTATCTGCTAAATCATTGCCCAAACTAAGGGCTCCAGGCAATCCTGTATGTGCTCTAATATGTCCTATAAAGAATGGATCGTTTCTGTCCCAGATTAGACTTTGTATAGTGGAAAACAAAGAGAAAACAGTAGAAGAAGGATTCCTCCACTTTGAACTGCTTACAGAACTTGCCTAGACTATGTAACTATCGTTTGGTACAGCGAATTGTGGTAATGCTGGCATATCTTTGCTGATGGTGTCACCAGTGATTTTTGCTGATGATGTCACCAATGATGCAATTTTTCCAAAGGAACTGTCAATTGGCTTGGTGTCGTGGCATTTCTGTATCCTCCTCCCTTCTGCTAGTGATGGTCTAAATTTGGGGGCCAATGGCTATTTGCTGGACCGGTAGTCAGTGACGGGTATGATCCAATTGCAGTGGTATCAACCTAAGACAGGAGGCTGATGCCTAAAGGTCAGTTGCCTAAAGGTCAGTTTTCCGATGACGGGTAAGAACCATATGTTGAATTGGACAACCTACCCGTCACCGTCCTTAAGCCACATTAACCTCACTCCCCCACTGGCACCAAGGCCAAATTTGGGGGCCAACAGAGGTGAGGCAAAGAACCTCACCCCCCCCACTGGTGCATAGACCTATCCACAAATATGGCTGTATGCTGGACCGGTAGTCAGTGATGGGTATGATCCAGTTGCAGTGGTATCAACCTAAGACAGGAGGCTGACGCCTAAAGGTCAGTTTTCCAATGACGGGTAAGAACCATATGTTGAACTGGACAACCTACCAGGCACGGTCCTTAAGCCACATTACTTGTTGTTTAATCAATCAGAAGGGGGTAGATGCTGGGAGCCATCAGCCAAGTAGGTATGACAATTTCCTTGCCAGCGTACCCCCATGTTTCTTTAGTGGAAGGACTCATGGAAATAGGACATTCTGGAGGACATTGCATGTAAGGTGACCTTGCTCAAGGACCAGGGTGGATCCATGTTTAGGGTGTTCCTGGTTTAGCATAATAGGAAATTAGGGTGTTCCCCCTTTAGAATTGGGCGGTTTAGCCTAATAGGAGATTAGGGTGTTCCCCTTTAGAATAGGGCGTATCCTGCTGCTGAGTTCCTCTTGAGTTCTTAGGGTCAGACAGTATATTTGGGAGACAGAAGCCCAGGAGTAGTGGATTTGGGCAGAGAGTGGATTTGGGCAGAGAACATGGATTTCCCCAGAACGTGTTTGTAGACGGCCGGTGTGAGTTCGGGAATAAAGAATTGCTGTTTGAATCTACAATCTGTGTGGAGACTAGTGATTTGTGCCCAGCCAGAGAATGAGGCATCTGACCGCAATTAAAACCAAAACAGTCCCACATGACCCTCATCTTCTTCCATATAGACGCTCATAATAACCTCTGACTAAAGTTTTCCATGAGGGGTGCAGCCTTAGACATTGTCCAAAATAAGCACCATTGCCCCTTATTTGCCTAAAGTGAGGGTGGCCTGGACACCCTTCCTGTGAACCAAGAGTGATCAAATATGCCGGCTATATAACTGCTCTGCTTCTCCTGAATGAGGCTTACTGACTGTCTGGTATAGATTCTTTATGTGAATTGGTGTCATGAGAAAACCTAAGCACATATCCACTAGCCTCTGCAGGGTTTGAAGAACTGGTTTGACCCAAAGGATACATATTCTCACTTGATGTAGGTCAGGAAGCTAACAGAGGAAGGCGAGAACCTTCATCCACAATGTCTGCTCTTTTGGCCATTTTGGTTTGGATGCACACTTGGAAACTTTCTTTAGATCCATCAGGTGCTGAGAATCTGAGCCACTGTCTCACACAGGGCCAAGAGGCTGATTCAGCCACATCCCTTTCCAAAGCAATTAAGCAAAGAGCCACAGGTGATGCCCATTCATTTCCATTTGAAAACTGTTTTCTTCAGGCTTCACAAAGGGGTGGCCTGAGGCAAAGACCTTCCTGACATTCAGGACAACAGAACAGTAGGTAAGCAAAAGGCCCAAAGCAGTGTTTCTCCACTGAGACTTTACTGGTCACACTGATATCTGAGTTTTTTGAGATGCTCCCATTCCCTTCAGCTATCCAGTACATGGTCATGTCACAGAGTTTGGAGGTGGTACATATATTGGAAACAAAACCATGAGGCTATCCTGGAGAGTGGCCAGTATTCAGGAAGAAAAGAGGAACTTAGGAAGGTAGTAGGTGTTGCCCATCCATAAGGCAAGCCACTCTCCATTCTTAAATTTGGCGGGATGTATGCTGGGTAGCTTTCTACTACACAGGACACAACCATTGATGCATTCGTTTTTCAAATGTCAACAACCACGGATACAGTGGGATACACAGACATAGAAACATTCGTGTTATCAAACGACTTTCTCGAAACATTCCAGTCCAAACAAATAAACCGCCTTCCTACCTATTCTCAGAACCTGAGACAAAACCACACACTAACACGGACACCCACAACGGCACCTCCTTCCCCCAAGTATGTCTGTGACTATCTTGAATGTCCTCTGACTGGTGGGCCATACTATGTTGCCCCAAAATTGCGTGTCCTGTCTCAGATCTGGTCTTTTTGGCCAACTCTTTGAAGTTGTCAGGAGTCATGGTTTAGCCACTACCTGCTTTCCCAGAGAAGGCCCCTCTTCAAAGCTCTCCTGGCATTTGGCCATCATCACATAAGTAGGTACCAAGAAAGACTGACTCTGTCCTTGGTAAATCCAAACAATTGAGACCACAGGGACTGGGACTGGGCCTTGCTCTGGGTGCCTGGCTTCCCGGATCCCAAGTTCAGAGAGTTCCATCACCAAGAAAGTGTGGTAGGTCACTTCCTTCAGGAACTGAACGAGGTCACTGCCTTGGCAATCACTTTGTTCTAACAATTGCTTCCAAGGGTCCCATGAGATGGAGGCTGCCCCTACTTCATGTGACACTTTCACAAGTTAGAATGGTATATCAACCATAGGCCCCCGGGAACAGCTCTCCACACAGGCCTGGTTTGGTTCATTTAATCTACATTAAGAAGAGAGAGGCTGATTCAGACACATCCCTTCATTCTGATCAGGTTATTTGATATGGAAGTTGACATGGAGTTGACTTTTGCTCTCTCAGGTCCTTGATAGGTGAAAAGGTCGGTCGAATGTCGGAGGAAAAGACCACCAAGAGACTGTCTCATGCCACAGCCAAGGGTTTTTTGGGGGTCCAGCATGCTGGGGCTCAGAGCTCACTTCAGAGCAGCAAAGAGCAAAGAGCCCCGAGAACAACTTGAGGAGGGTTTATATACATTCTTTAGAGAGGGCAGGGACTTTACATACATTCTAGCCTCCTTTTGCAAATCATCATATACCACGGGAAAATCAAATAACAAGTCTAAAACATGATTAGCACATTCATTGGCGGACACACGTTGGACAGGGGTGATTGGTTAGCCCTGAGAATCGGTATACATTTAAACTGATTGGTTGAAGCCCTGAGATGTATATGTGCTGAGCTTCACGGTTTCTGGGAAGGGGTTGTTAAGTAACTAGGTGGTCAGGGAAGTTTTCAACACACATCTAATGGGCAGTTCCGGGAAATGTCTTAACTGCCACAGGAATTTCAGGTTCTGAGTGCAGCTTGTAAACTTTACAAAACCTGGTTCTTTACGATTCAATTTCAATTTCTTTTATTATTTAAATTCCCACTGCGTTTTCTGACAACTTTTAATCTTAAAATTAATGAATCATAATTATTGCGGAGTCTCACATTCTATTTCTGCCAGTGGAGCATATTTCTGTCTGATTACAATGAGTTTTACATGCCCAATCTGAGCCTGGAGAAAGGTAAATATGCTATTAAGCAAACAAGTGCCCACAGCTAGCAACACCATAAGGATGATCAGGGGTCCTGCTAAGGCTGATAGGAGTGTAGTTAACCAGGGGGACTGGGTAAACCATGACTCAAACCACCCTTGTTGAATCTCCCTTTCTCTCTGGTGCTCTTCAGGGCATTTTCTCAATTTACTCAAGGATTCTTTTACAACTCCAGTATGTTCAGGATAAAAACAACATTCTTCTCTCAGTGCAGCACAGAAGCTCTCCTCCCTCATGAAGAGGAGGTCTAATCCTCACCTGTTCTGTAAAACCACTTCAGAGAGAGAGGTTAAGGATTTCTGGAAAACTGTGATGCAGGTCTCTAACGTCTTCAAGTCTTGAGATATTGCTGTTTCTAATTGGGCCATTTGTTGTGGCCCACGGATCATAGCAGCTGTTCCTGTACCAACTCCTGCAGCAGCTCCTATCACCAATAGGATGGCTAGAGTAAGGCACACCGGCTCCCAGCGAAATCGGGTTTTTTGTCCCCCTAGTAGACCTTCAAATGTTTCTGCATCATGATAGAGCACCCTGGGGAGTATCTGCACCAATACACAATATTAGAGAGCTGTCCAATACCTGGTCTGAAATGCAAGGAGTTCTGACTATGTGGAGTTCAGTACAATAAAGGTTCCTTTATTTAGTTCCCAGGGGGAGGAGTCAGTTGTACTCTGGACTGGAGAAGTAGGCAAAAACGGAAACTGGGAAGTATGAGATGATAGAGGGGTTCTGGTAGAACTAGGCACTGGGTCCTCCACAGGGTTGGGCCTGTTTGCGACTTCGGATATCAGCTGGGCCCACATAAAAATCAAGACTGGCCAGTTTACACCTGGGCTGCGGGAGATGACATCCATAATTCATGGGGTAAGGTGGTCTATGTTGCCCTGGTTTGGGTTTGTGTGGGATCTGTGTGGGGTCCTCTATGTCAGGGAGATCCCAGTCAGAGAGGCCTATGGCAAGCTGACAAATGTCCTGGTGGAGAGATGGCCACCAAGTCCATAAGGGGGCTGTATGTGAAATAGACCACACTACTTGCCCAGTAGGATTTATAACTTGCCATTGTTGCTGAACAGGCTGAGGGGGATTAGGACTGCTGCTGGTCAGGGGAAGAATCCATAGCCCTACCCACAAGACAGACACGCAACTTGAGAGGGTTACCAGTCTGTTCCAATTTCCAGCCGGAGTCTGGACAGGGCGCAGGCTTGAGATGGGAGGCATTGATCCAGGAAGTGATCCCATCCACTTTCACCACTGTAGGTGTTATTAGCAGCACCTGGTATGGTCCTTTCCAGCGGGGTTCCAGAGATGACACCTGATGCCGTCTCACGTAGACAAACTCTCCAACTTGATATTGATGTGGGGTTCCCTCATCTCCAGGCTGATAAGCAGTGGCCAACTGTTTCCACAGGTATCGCTGGGTGCTGGGTTTGTTCAAGGGCTTTAAGTCTGTCAAGCAAGGGGGTGTGAAAGGAATCATTAAGTCTCAGAGTTGGGGTTAGGTCCCTTACTGGAGGAGGGGCACCATAGTGTATTACATAAGGGGTTAAGTTACACAAAGAGGCAGAGAGGTTATTTCTTGCACGAAACATTGCATAAGGTAGGAGCATAATCCAATTTTTTATGCCGGTCTCCAAGCTTAATTTTGTTAAGTTCCCTTTGATGGTTCTATTCATCCTTTGAACCTGTCCTGAGCTCTGGGGTCTATAAGCACAATGTAACTTCCAATTAATCCCCAGGGTCCTGGTGAATCCCTGACTTACCTGGGCTTCGAATGCTGGTCCGTTATCGGACCCTAGTACCTTAAGCAGGCCTAACCTTGGAAAATGTCTTCTAGGATCTTTTTGACTTTTTGTTCTCCCCGGTGTGGAAAAAGTTAAAAGAGTCACTCCATTTAGGGCTGCCAATTAAGCTTCCTCATCTGCCCTTCTGTTTCCAACCGCCACGGGGTCGTTTCCCTTCTGGTGCCCTGGACAGTGCACTATAGCTAGGTCCTTAGGGCCCTGCACTGCTGAGAGAAATTGGAGGATCTCATCTTTGTTCTTTATTTCTTTCCCAGCGGAGGTTAATAGCCACCTTTGCTGGTAAGTAGCCCCCTGCACATTTGCAGTGACAAATGCATAGCGGCTATCAGTGTATATGGTGGCCTTTTTGCCTGTTGCTAGTTCCAATGGTTTCGTAAGGGCAATCAGTTCTGCTTTTTGGGCTGATGTCCCTTCTGGGAGACCAGAGGACCAGATGGCATTAGTTTCGCTAACTACTGCTGCTCCAGCCTGCTGCTTACCGTCTTGGAGGAAGCTGGTGCCCTCCGTAAACCATACGACTTCAGGGCGAGGCAGTGGCTGATCCTTCAAGTCTCGTCGTATACTGGTTTCCTCTGCCAGTATGTGTTGACACTCATGAGCGACGGGTCCTGATGATACTTCTGGCAGCAGTGTAGCCGGGTTTAGTGGAGCAGGGGGTCCTAACATTATTCTGTCTTTGTCAAGCAAGAGGCTCTGGTAGTGGTTTATTCTGAAGTTTGATAGCCACCTCTCTGGAGGCTGACAGATGATGCTCTCCAGGGCATGGGGGGCTATAATGGTTAGCTTCTGTCCCAAGTTCATATAGGAGCATCTTTTATTAGAAGGGTTGCTGCTGTTATAGCTCTTAAGCAATGGAGCCACCCGCTAGCCAATGGGTCCAGTTTGGTCCTTTTCCAAGGTCCCAAAGTCTGAGTGAGCACTCCCAGTGCTATTTTTTTCTTTTCCTCGATGTAGAGAGTGAAGGGTTTTTCTACATCTGGGAGTGCTAAGGCCGGAGCAGATAGCAGCACCTTTTTTTGACATTATAAAAAGCTTGTTGGTGCTCAGGGTTCCATTGGAAGTAGGCATTCCCCTTTATCAGCTGGTATAAAGGGGCAGCCAGAGATGCAAACCCAGGAATCCATAACCTGCAGAAGTCGGCAGTTCCAAGAAACTCCCTGAGTTGTCTCTTATTATATGGGGGCGGTATCTGCACAACAGTTTGTTTTCTGCGCTCAGTGAGCCATCGTTTGCCACCCCTAAGAGAATAACCAAGGAAGATTACTTCTTGCTGACAAATTTGGACCTTATGGCAGATGCCCTATATCCAAGCCGAGCAAGCTCAGATAATAGTGCTTGGGCCCCAGACTCATAGTTCTCTTTGGTGTCGACTTACAGTAGGAGATCATCCACATATTGGAGTAGGGCGACTTCGGGGTGTGCAGTTCTGAAGTCGTTGAAGTCCCTGTGGAGGGCTTCATCAAAGAGAGTGGGGGAGTATTTGAACCCCTGTGGGAGTCTAGTTCAGGTTACTTGGCCAGATGTTCCAGTTTCTTGGTCTATCTACTTGAAAGCAAACAGGAACTTACTGTCCTTATGTAGGTGGAAAGCAGAAGTAAGTATCTTTTAAGTCCAGCACAGTGTACCATCCCGCCCCAGATTCAGAGTGCTAAGCAAATTATATGGAGTGGGTACTGTGGGGTGAATGTCCTGCACTCTGTTGTTGATCTCTCTTAGGTCTTGAACAGGACGGTAGTCCCCAGTTCCTGGCTTTCCTACAGGTAGCAGGGGGGTATTCCTGGCTGATTGACAGGGCCTTAGGATACCAAGAGCCAGGTATTTCTGAATATAGCGCCTTATCCCATCCTTAGCTTCTTTTCTTGGAGGATATTGTTTAACACTGATTAGAGAGACAGAGGCTTTTAATTCTACTACTATTGGAGGTTGTTTTATGGCTAGACCTAATCCAGCAGTTTCTGCCCAGGTATTAGGATAATCTTTTATACATTTCTGTGGTAGTTTGCCTGTTTGATCAGTCCTAGGGAGCGAGAAGAGTTGTTGTTCATCTTCTGTGGACATAGTCAAAGCCGTGACTATGGGAGTTTATACTGAAGGCTTTAGAAACATCACTTGGGGACCATCAGAGTTAAAGGTTATTCTATCCCGGAGTTTGGTAAGCAATTCCCTGCCCATCAATGGGGCTGGGCATTCTAGGACTACTAGGAAAGAGTGGTGGACTTTTCCCTTTCCTACATCCATAATCCTCTTAGTTTTCCAAGCCCGATATCTACTGCCATTAGCCCCTTGAACAAGGGACCATTTATTTGATAGGGGGCCCAGTGGGGTCTTAAAGGCTGAGTATACTAGTCCTGTGTCCACTTCAAAGTTCACTGGAGTCTCCTCCACTTCAAATGTTACCCTGAGCTCGGGGAGGACATCCGAGCCCCAACATTCCTAGTCCTCTTCTCGAGTCAGCATGGCGGGCTGGGGTGGCTGCTTCTTTTTGGGGCACTTTTTGGCGCAGTGTCCTTTTTCTTTAAAGTAGGCACATTGATCTGAGGCCAGGGGCAGCCTTTGGCATGGGACCAGGTATCCCTTCCTGTCTCCCTGCTTTTAACTTCTGGCGTATTTGCTGTTGTGAACAAAACCTTAGCCAATGCTTTAGTCTGCCTTTTGCTCATTTCATCCTCCTTTTGTTCTCTTTCCTTCTCTTTCCTCTGTTTCCTCTCCTCCTCAGTTTCTCTCTTATAATATACTTTCTCAACTTCTCTGAATAAATCTCTTAAAGTCATATGTTGTAATCCATCTAGACTTTGTAAATCTCTCCTAATATCTGGGGCAGCCTTCTCGATAAAGGCCATTGCAACAGATGCTCTTTGGTCCTCTGCCTGAGGATCAAAAGGAGTATATTTCCTATATGCTTCCATATTTCTCTCAAGAAACATAGAGGGAGACTCATTAGGCCCCTTGATAATCTCTCTTACTTTGGTCAAATTAGTCAGCCCTCTGGCGGCCACTCGGAGACCTGCTATTAGAGCCCGGCGATAAGTGGACAGATGCTACCTACCTTCAAAGGTGTTGGGGTCCCAGTTGGGTCATTTCATTGGCCCGTAAGGATGGAGAGGGAGCATCACAGGGGCTTCCGAGTTTTCTATTATCCATTGTTGGCGGTTTTCTTTAGGTGGCCCAGCTTCCTCCAGGGTCGTAGGGGCAGCTGCTACTGCGGGGAAGCCCCCTGGAGGGCTTGGGTCCGGACTAAATGCCTCTAGTGGTGGAGAGGCTGAGTCAGCGGAGGGAAGATCATCAAGAACATGTTGGGGTTTGGGGAGCAACGGTAGAGGATAAGGAGGGGGAGGAGTGTCCAGTCTTGTGACTCAGGGAAAATGAAGGGAAGAGGGGGAGGAGTGGAAGTTTTGAATGATAGGATCGTGGGGGAAGGGTTATATGGCTGTTGATCTGGGTGGACACGTGGCCCCGGCTGAAAGACAATATCTCTGACTTTTCGGGTTCGAGGGAAGTGGAAGGATCATTCTGGGGCACATCCAACTCCGAGAATGGTCTGTTAAGGTCTGTAAACAAGTCAGGATGGCATCTGTTATTTTGCCAGAGAAATGTTAGAGTCTGTAAACAAGTCTGCATGGTGCCTGGCAAAATGCCAGAGGGAGTGGTTTGTGAAGTAACAAAAGCAAGCCATTAAGTGTGGAGATTCCTTATTGGTTGACTGCTGTATCTATTTTATGCTAATTAGATTAGCTGTGTAAAATGTATAAATATCGCTCAGATCCTACAATAAACGGCTCTCATTCCTGCTGCATCAACGTACACAAGTTATTCGTCACCTCCCCGGTTATTCTGCTGCAGCTGGACTGCGGCAGATGGTGGCCCGTTACGGGGAGCCCTGGGACACTCGGGGGAAAGTGACAAAAAAAAGCTGCCCGTCCATAGATAGGACGGGAGCAATCTGCTCGTCCCTAGGCAGATAGGGCGAGAGGAAAAATGGCTATTTCGAGAAAATGGAGAAGATTGATGCAGTATGTTTGTGTCTTGTTTTGTCTTGAAATGTTGTATTGTCTTTGTGACGAAAATTATGGAAGGGGTGAGATGTAAATTGATAAGGGAGAAAGGCACCCCAGTGGAACCAAGAATAATTAGGGAATGTGTTGATAAAAGCCCAGAAACTCTAGTCAGAAAGAAAAAGAAAGTTCAGAAGAAGAAAGATTATCAGGACAAAAGTTGCAGCAAAAGGCTATTACTGAATACTTTTTGTTACCGGAGAGTTCGTGAAACAACAAGGTGTCTGCCACCTGCCCAAGCTGATCATGGCGCAGCAAGAATTTTCCAAGCGGCAGTTGCTGGCTCTTCCCCGCCCCCCTGCCCGGGGGAGCGGATGGCCACTGGGAGCCCAAATGTAGACCTGACCTGGAGGCACAGTCTCACAGGCTCTTTCTCCATGTGCCCGGAAGCAGTTTGAGTCTGGGACTCTCCCCAGAGCCATCTGGGGCTGCCCGGGATGCTACAGGTGGCAGAAGACGCTACTGGCATCCCTGAAGTTTGATGATTTCCAAGGCCAGTAACAACAATGGGTCTCCCACACCAGGAGACAGATGAGTAATGAGTACTATTAAGGCTTATTTCAAATGTAAAAAACCTTGAGATAATGTACTAAATTGTTCCAAAGTTTGGTTTCTTAGTGAAATGCTACAGGATTTTCTTTAGCCATCCGGAGTTCCTGCCTTCTTTCCAGTGCTGGTGAAAACAAAGGTGAAAGAATTTACAGTGTTGCTGAGAACCAGAGGAAACTTCGGCTGAGAACCCGAGGAGACTTTGGAGTATTGCTGTTTCTGCTGCTACAACTTAAGCTAGCTGCCTGCAGAACTTACCTGGACTGTGATTTACCTGGACTATGAGTTAATCTATTGAGACACTGCTTTATCTGGACTGAGATAACAAACTGTAATCTACAACAAATTGTAACTCAATATCTTTGCTAATGGTGTCATTGCTGGTATAATTTTTCCAAGGGCTTCTTGCATGGAGCCATCAATTTGCTTGGAATTGCAACATTTTGTATCCTCCCTTTCTGTTTCTAGCAGGTTATTTATGGTGTTTCTGTAAAAAACACTATGGTCGTTATTTAAATTAAACAAAAGTGGGAAATGTTAATGTCTGTAAACAAGTCAGGATGGCACCTGTTATTTTGCCAGAGAAATGTTAGAGTCTGTAAACAAGTCTGCATGGTGCCTGGCAAAATGCCAGAGGGAGTGGTTTGTGAAGTAACAAAAGCGAGCCATTAAGTTTGGAGATTCCTTATTGGTTAACTGCTGTATCTATTCTTTGCTAATTAGATAAGCTGTGTAAAATGTATAAATATTGCTCAGATCCTACAATAAACGGCTCCTATTCCTGCTGTATCAACGTACACAAGTCATTCGTCAACCCCCGGATATTTTGCTGCAGCCGGACTGCGGCAATGGGCCATTCTGAAGCAAGAGAGTCTGCCAGGTACAGCATTTTACTGAAAAAAAAAAGATTCTGGGCCCTTGAGCGGACATCAGTCCAATGATCAAGGGTAAGGTACAGAGGCGTGCAAGTACTTTGTCCCATAATGGGAATTACTCAAACAGGGACAGTGAATACACAAACACGACACAGACAAACAGTAAACGTTTAACATGAGTCCAAGACAAAGATTAGAACTGAGTTACTGGCAAAACCTGATGGGTTAGAGAATAAAGACAGACAGTAAACTCAACATGAGTTTCTGACAATGAACAAAACTGAGTTGCTGGCAAAACCAGATGGGCTGTCAAACCGAATCCTGAAGCAAAATATAACCGAGTTGAGGAAACTACTATTCCTCGAATTCCCGAGTCCTCTGGAGTGTCCTCCAGGGACGTGACCTGTGGCTCTGTTAAACGTCTGTCAGCCACCGTCAGAGAGAGCTAACGCTCTTCACTGACAGCCACTTAGCCAAGCCCTAACCTGAAACCTGAAACCAGAAAGAGGCACCTTACTTACCCCGAGAGTTGGGGTAATTAAGGTGGGGTCTTTCGTCCGCCACTGCCAGATGTCTCTCCTGGGGCCTCCGGATGAAAAGATGGGCGAATATCGGAGGAAAAGACCACCAAGAGACTGTTTCATGCCACAGCAAAGGGTTTATTGGGGGTCCAGCATGCTGGGGTTCAGAGCTCACTTCAGAGATGCAAAGAACAAAGAGCCCCGAGAACAACTTGAGCAGAGTTTATATACATTCTTTAGAGAGGGCAGGGACTTTACATACATCATAGCCTCCTTTAGCAAATCATCATATACCACGGGAAAATCAAATAACAACTCTAAAACATGATTAGCACCTTCATTGGCGGGAACACATTGGGCAGGGGTGATTGGTCAGCCATGAGAAGGGGTATACGTTTAAAATGATTGGTTGAAGACCTGAGATGTATATGTGCTGAGCTGCACGGTTTCTGGTAAGGGGTTGTTAAGTAACTAGGTGGTCAGGGAAGATTTCAACACACATCTAATGGGCAGGACTGGGAATTGTCTTAACTGCCACAGATTTTCAGGTTCTGAGTGCAGCTTGTAAACTTTACAAAACCTGGTTCTTTTGTTTCAATTTTAATTTCTTTTATACTTTCAGAACCTTACAAAGAAAGGTGTGAGACTTCATCCACAATGACTGCTCTTTTGGCCATTTTGGTTTTGGGTGCATGCATGGGATCTTTATTTAGATCCATATGGTGGTGATATTCTAAGCCACAGCATCACTCAGAGCCTAGAGGCTGATTAAGACACATCCTTTTCTAAAGCAATTACTTCTCTTATGTCAGTAACAGAACTCAGTCTCTGAGCAGAATCACACCAGAGTTCAAGCCCAGGTGTACCCAGTCATCTCTTCCAACCGCCACACAAATGGCCACAATTAAAACCAAAACACTCCCCCAAGGCCCTCATCTTCTTCCATATAGACACTCATCATTCCCTCTCGCTGGAGGTTTCCATGAATTCACAGCCCAAGAGAGTGTCCAAAATAATCTCCCTTGCCCCTCATTAGCCTAACCTCAGGGTGGCCTGGACACCCTTCCTGTGAAACAGGATTGATCACATAGGTCTGACGTTAATGCTGCTCTGCTACTCCAGTTTGAAGCCTACTGAATGTCAGGTATAGTTTCCTTATGTGATTTGGAGTCATGAGGAAACCCAAGCACCTCTGCAGGGCTTGGAAGAACTCATTTGACTCAAAGGATCCATATTATCACTTGATGGAGGTCAGGAACCTAACAGAGGAAGGCGAGAGACTTCATCCACAATGACTGATCTTTTTGCCATTTTGGTTTTGGATGCACACATTAGATCATTCTTTAGTCCATCAGGTGCTGATAATCTAAGCCACAGCCTCACACAGATCCAAGAGGCTGATTCAGACACAACCATTTTCAAAGCAATAAAGCAAAGAGCCACAGGTGATGCCCATTCATTTCCATTTGAAAACTGTTTTCTTCAGGCTTCACAAAGGAGTGGCCTGAGGCAAAGAACTTCCTAACATTCAGGGCAACAAAACAATAGGTTTGCAAAAGGCCCAAAGCAGGGTTTCTCCACTGAGACTTTCCTGGTCACACTGATATCTGAGTTTTCTGAGATGCTCGCCATTCCCTTCAGCTATCCAGTACATGGCCATGTCACAGAGCTCGAAGGTGGTACATATCTTGGACACAAAACTATGAGCCTATTCTGGAAAGTGGCCAGATTTCAGGAAGAAAACAGAAACTTAGGAAAAGAGTAGGTGTTACCCATGGAGAAGGCAAGCTGCAGTCCATTCCTAAAATGGGCAGGGTTAATGCTGGGAATCTTTCTACTAGACAGGACACATCCACTGATAGATTCTAAATTCTGATGTGTACAACCCTGGACACAGTGGGATACACAGACACAGAAACACTCGCCTTGTTAAAGGACTTTCTAGAAAGAGTCCACTCCAAACTGAACAAACCGCCTTTCCTACCTATTCTCAGAACACGGGAGAAAACCACAAACTCACTCCCACACTCAAAAAGGCACCTCCTTCCCCAATAAGTCTGTGACTATCCAGAGTGTCCTCTGACTCATGGGCCATACTGTGTTCCCCCAAATTGGCCTGTCCTGTCTCAGATCTGTTCTCCTTGTCCAAGTCTGTGAAGTTGTCAGGAGCCTATGCTGACCACTACCTGCTTTCTCAGGAAAGGCCCCTCTTTAGAGCTCTACTTGCATTTGGCCATCCTCAAATCACTAGATACCAAGAAAGACAGACTCTGTCCTAGGTAAATCCAAACAAGTGAGACCACTGGGAATGGGACTGGGACTGGCTCTGTGTGCCTGGCGTCCTGGATCCCAAGTTCAGCGAGTTCCATCACCAAAGAAGTGAGGTAGGTCAATTCCTTCAGGAAGGGAATGAGGTCACTGCCTTGGCAACCACTTTGTCCTAACAGTTGCTTCCAAGGGTCCCTTGAGATGGAGCCTGCCCCTACTTCCTGTGACACTGTCACAAGTTACAATGGTATATCTACCATAGGCACCCAGGAGAAGCTCTCCACACACAGTTGGTTTGGTAGATATTTTTATATCAAGAGGAGAGAGGCTGATTCAGACACATACCTTCATCCTGATCAGGTTGTTTGCCATGGAAAATGACTTTTGCTCTCTCAGGTCCTTCATAGCTGCCTACATCTTCTCCAGGGATCATTTCTGCATGGACCTTTGATGTTCTCAGCAGGTGGAAGATCCCCTACATTCCTGTATTGTAAGACCAACTCTGTCCCTGCTCTTCTGTAAAGTTAGATCGAGGGAAGAGTGTATGGCTAGGGTTAAAAAATATTCTATTTGGGTTAGAAATCATTCTGCAGGATAAATAATGATATTGGGAACCTGAGATATTCACTAGAATATTTTGGTAAAATATAAGTATGAAACCAGAAATCTAGGAACGATTTGAAGCCCAGAAGGACATTGGGCCCATTAGTGGGATACTTAGCTTTGAATTTTGTTCTGCACAGATGTCTCAGATGAATCAATATGCAAAGGCATAGGACCTTGTACCTTGAAAGATTGAATGTCCAAGAGAACATCCAGTCAGAAAGAAAGAGTTGGTAGGATTAGGAAGATAGTCAGTAGGTTTAGAAAAAAGAGTGAGTATAGGATTTGGATGAAACGTTCATTAGCAATAGGGTTTCAGGTAGAGAGTGAACATAAATTTGAGCACATATGAAGTCAGTCACAATGATGAACTGGGGAAAATATGTAGGAAAGCAGATATCAATAGAGACATTAGGAAATCAGCAAAGTATAATCTGAGTGATAGGATTAGACATTTTCAACATGGTTGAGGTTGAATATATAATCTTAGAAAGAAAGAAATGTGTAGTCACCAATAGGATTGACAATTGAGAGCATTAGGGAACCTGCACATGGTTGTTTTAAGTAATCCATGCTCACTTTCCATTTTGCTTTGGTTAAAGGTTAATAAAATAGGTATTTGTCTCTTCCTGTTTTTCTGTATGCTTAACAAAACACTGTTGAAATCTGGAGAACTGTTTGCTCATTTTGTTCCCAGAATGTGCTGTCCCAACTGACAAACTGCAGAATGTACTCCCTCACCCGGTTGGACGCAAACCGCCCACTCGCCCTGACCCATCAATAAATTTCCCTCCCTGCCCTCGCCAAGGAAAGTATAAAAGCTCTGTTAAAGCTGTTCTCAGGGCTCTCTGCTCTATTCAAGTGAGCTCTGAGTCCCAACATGCTGGAGCCCCAATAAACCCTTTGCTGTTGCTGACTGAAAATGGTATACTGTTCTGTACTTAAAAGATGCTTTCATTTGCTTGCCTCTGCATAAAGAGTCAGTTGCTGTTTTCTTTCGAGTGGGTAGACCCAGAAACCAGAACGTCTGGTCAACTAACTTGGACTAGACTCCCACAGGGGTTCAAAAACTCCCCCACTCTCTTTGGTGAAGCCCTCCACAGAGATCTCAACAACTTCAGAACTATTCACCCTGAATTCACCCTGCTTTTATATGTGATGTCCTGCTACTGGCAGCCAACACCAAGGAAAACTGTGAGTCTGCGATCCAAGCACTATTATGCGAGCTTGCTCAACTCGGATATAGAGCTTCAGCCAAAAAGGCCCAAATTTGCCAGCAAGAAGTAATCTTCCTGGGGTATTCCATTAGGGGCGGTAAATGATGGCTCGCTGAGCCCAGAAAACAAACCGTTGGGCAGATACCACCCCCATCTAACGGGAGACAAAACAGAGAGTTTCTTGGACTGCTGGCTTTTGCAGGTTATTGATACCTGGGTTTGTGTTCTCAGCTGCTCCTTTATACCCGCTGTTAAATGAGAATGCCCAATTCCAATGAACCCTTGAGCACCAGCAAGCTTTTGATAACATCTAAGGACACTGACACTGAACTACTCAACTTCACTGAGCCCAGCCTGCAATTTCAGAAAGCCCTACACTACATTAAAAATGTACATCAACTCACTCACCTTGGTTCAAAGAAACTGCGGCCATTCCTGAAGGATCAAGGACAGAGTTTTCGACTAACTCACTCACAGCGAAAGGAAATAACTGAACAGGTAACAAAAGCCTGTCGGTTCTGTCAATTAGTTAAAGCTTACCCTTCCAAGCTTCCTGCAGGAAAGCACCTACGAGGAACCAGACCAGGACAATTCTGGGAAGTGGACTTTACTGAAATTAAGCCAGGAAGATATGGACATAAATATCTTTTAGTCTTTGTAGATACATTTTCAGGATGAATTGAAGCCTTTCCCCCCCCAAAAAAAAATAACACGGCACAAATGGTGGTCAAGAAGATCCTGAAAAATATTAAGATATTTTTCCAAGACACGGCCTTCCTAAGGTAATAGGATCTGATAATTGAACGGCGTTCATGGGCCAGGTAAGTCAGGGGTTAGCCAGGACCCTGGGGATCAATTGGTAGTTACATTGTGCTTATAGACCCCAGAGCTCAGGACAGGTTAAAAAAAATAAATAGAACCATTAAAGAGACCTTAATGAAATTAAGCTTAGAGACCGACATAAAAGATTAGACTATGCTCCTGCCTTATCCACTATTTCATGCAAGAAATACCCCCTGTGTTTCTTTGTGTAAACTCACCCCCTGTGAAATTCTCTATGGTGCCTCTCCTGCAGTAAGGGACCTAACCCCAACTCTAAGACCTAAGCATCCCTTCCACACCCCCTTGCTTGACAGACTTAAATCTCTTGAAAGAACTCAGCGATACCTGTGGAAATAGCTGGCGACTGCTTTCCAACATGGGGATGAGGGGACTCCACATCGATATCAAGTAAGAGACATCATCTACATAAGACGACACTAGGTGTCATCCCTGGATGCTACTTATAACACCTACAGCCGTAAAAGTTGACAGAATCACTTCCTGGATCTATGCCTCTAATCTCAAGCCTGCACCCTGTCCAGACTCTGGCTGGAAACTGGAAAAGACTGGTAACCCTTTCAAATTGTGTATTCGTCATGTGGATAAGGCTATAGACTCTCCCCTTGGCCATGAGTAGACCTAACGCTCATCAGCCCGTTCAGCAGCAATGGCTGATCACAAATCCTACTAGACAAGAAGTATGGTCTACCTCGCATACAGCCCACTTAGTGATCTTGTGGCCATCTCTCCACCCAGATATTTGTCAGCTGGCTATAGGTCTTTCCTATTAGGATATCCCAGATGAAGAGGATCCCACTAAAATTCCATTAAATTCTTTCCGTACGATAGATAATGGAAACAAACATTATGGATGTAGGGACACGCGAGCCAGATGAAGGTTGGCTAGCCTAGATTAGTATGTATGCCCGGCAGACTATTAAAGCCTCAAAGAGCCATGGCTGTGTGGGGGAAAAGCCGAAATCTTCTGTAAGTCATGGGGATTTCAGCATAGAGGGGTTGCCTGGTGGAACCCAAAATCCTCATTAAATTCAGTACACAGCATTGGCCATATTACCAATTAGACAACCAAAACCAAACCCCCAGAGGAGTCTCTAGATCTTCAAATTCTGTGTGACATTTTTAACTTCAGCCAGTGCTCAAAAGGGTGAAAGGAAATTCCCCTATGTAAAGGCCTTTTCCCTCTTTCACTCACATCCTGAACTATGCTTCTCCAATAGATCCTCACCCTCAGCCTTCTGCTCAAGACTCTCTGCTGTCAGTCCCAGCTCACCAACCTGATTTCTCTCCTCCAATTACTAGATCAAACACCCAAACCTCTGCCGTTTCTCAGACCATTGCCCCCTTGCTGAGGTAGCAGGTACTGAGGTACCCCTCCACCCACTCACTCCTCTCTTCTCCTGTCAGTGCCTGTACCGTGTCCAACCAGGTAATCTTAGCAGCTCACACAAAGCTCAAACCAGCTTAGGAGAGCCCTCAGACCCCTATCGAAGGTGTAATGAAAATGGCCTTTAAAGTTGCTTTGTCATCACTAAAAACAGGTTACTTAGAATTTAAAGTACCTCACAGGCTTTTTGGGATACTCACTCCTGTCTTCCCCTCTGCTCTACCTGTTCTACTGCTCAAGTTTTAGTTGCTAGGAAAATCCCAAACCCCTTTCTCATTATTCTTTTACATCTCACCTGCCTCATTCTCAGATCCACGGAGCTGCTCTCACCCCCCGCCTTCCCCATCTTCCCCCTCTGTACCAGGCCCAGAGAAAAATCTTAACTGAACTTCTCCAGAAGTCTTCACCATGGCTTACTTTAGGACTTTCAGCAAAAGAGTCCCTACAAAAGAGTTCAGTGTAGATAAACTCCCTCTTTTTCTGTTGCCCTGTTGTACTTAGCCACTGGCTGGAAAAATCAGCACTCCTAAGCTAGACACCCCCTTAATAGTTTTTCACACAATTTGTGAACAAGGCCTCTGGCCTTGAGCTGGGGCTTCACAGAGATGGCTACATTTCAAAGATAAAAATTACCAGCTGGGCTCCATGGTAACAGCTGAAGGGGGATAAAAGAAAATGAAGAAAAAGCTCTCTCCCTCCCAGGTGTCCTTGAAAAGTTAACTTGCCCAGAACAGACGAAAAAACAGAAAAAATTTTCTTTATGTGAAGTTCTGCACACTGTGAACTTCTGAGCCCTTTCCCTTTCATGTTGGGTACAAAATTCGGAAACTACATAAACGTGGGGTTAAGGGAGTTAATTGATTAAAACAGATGCAATGCCCTCTGAATCCAGCTGCAACCAAATAGGACTTTTTCCCTGTCTTCAGTGCTATCTTAGGTTCCTTGCCTTGTCCACCCCTACAATAGTAAAATCTATATACTTAAACATTTTTTTTTATGTTTTCATGAAATGGTCAAATTGTGTAATGGTGCAGATGTTTCCCAAAGTGCTCTATAATGATGCAGGTTCATTAGAAGTTCAAACAGGGGGGCATACAACTCGGTTCCACTGAGAACATATTTCTCTCACTTTAGCCTTCCTATTAGGAATAGAAGTTGCTGCAGGGGTGGGCACAGGAACCAGTGCCCTGCTCCATGGGACACAACAAATGACCCATTTAGAAGCAGCAATAGACCAAAACTTAAAGATATTAGTAACCTCCATCACAGCTTTGCAGGAATCTTTATCCTCTCTCTCTGAAGTAGTTTTATAGAACAGTCAAGGGTTGGACCTCCTCTTCATGAGAGACGGGGGCCTTTTGCTGCATTGAGGGAAGAATGTTGTCTTTATGGCAAACATACTGTAGTTGTAAAAAAATATTTGAGTAAATTAAAAAGACACCTTGAAGAGCGTCAATGAGAGAGAGAGGCCCAAAAAGGGTGGTTTGAGTCTGGTTCATACAGTACCCCTGGTTAACTACGCTTCTATCAACCCTGGTCGGTCCAATAATAATCCTCATATTATTGCTAACTATGAAACCCTGTGTGCTCAAACGTGTAATTTGTTTTCTCCAAGCTCAAATTGGAGAATTTAAACTTTTGGTAATTCCCCACTTGCAGACATAGAATGTGACACCCACCAATGATCACTTTTATGATTAAAAGTAGCCAGAAGAAGTGGTAAAAGAAAGGTTAATAAAATAGGTACTTGTAATTTCCTGTTTTTCTGTATGCTTAACAAAACACTGTTGAAATATTGAGAACTGTTTGCTAATCTTGTTTCCAGAATGTGCTGTCCCCTAACTGCCAAACTGAAGAATGTATTCCCTCACCCGGTTACACGCACACCGCCCACTCGCCCTGACCCATCAATAAACTTCCATCCCTGCCCTCTCCAAGGAAATTATATAAGCTCTGCTTAAGCTGTTCTCAGGGCTCTCTGCTCTGTTCATGTGAGCTCTGAACCCCAGCATCCTGGACCCCCAATAAACCCTTTGCTGTTGCATGAGACACTCTCTTGGTGGTCTCTTCCTCCGATGCTCGCACGAACATTACTTGGACGATTGAATGTAGAAGAGAAAATCCAGTCGAAAAGGGATAGTCAGTAGGATTAAGAAGATAGTCGGTAGGTTTAGGAAGAAGAGTGAGTATAGCATTTGGAACAAAAGTTCTTTAGCAATAGGGGTTCGGTTAGAGAATGAATGTAAATGTCAGCACATGTGAACAGTCACAATAATAAACTGGGAAAAATATGAAGGAAAGCAGATATCAATATATCAGGCAAAGTATAAAGTGAGTGATACGATTAGACATTTTCAAGAGGGTTTACTTAGAATATATAATCTTAGGAAGAAACAAATAGGTAATCACCAATAGGATTGACATTTAAAAGCATTAGGCAACCTTCACATGGATGATTTTTGTAATCCCTGCTCACTTTCCATTTAGGCTTTGGTACAATCATAAGTATGACATTTGCGTTTTGTGTCCAGAATATTACACTGATAAAATGTATATGTAGATCTGGTGACATGAGTATTTCTTCCACCATTTCTGGGAGCAATATTTTAAAGACATATAAATGGGTATTGGGGGTACAAAGAGGTGTACACTGTGTCTATGAATATAGAGATAATGCATGAATAGACCATACAGTGAATAAATAATATGTGTTTCCACATTAAATAATGGATTGAATTGATATCTGAAAATATATAAAAAATCTTATATTGATATACAATCATTCATTCCAACCAGTTATACATATAATATTAATATTAGGGTTATGGTTTATCATGAAGATATGTTAGTTTTGCTACAAAAGTGATTATGGAAATCGAAAATAATGTGTTTGGAAAGAGTCAGTCACAATGCTGGCAATATGCTAACAAGGCCTCTGGCCTTGAGCTGGGGGTTCACAGAAATGTCTATATTTCTAAGATAAAGAAGTTACAAACTGGGCTCCATGGTAACAGCTGGCAAGGAAAAAAGAGAAGAAAAAAGCTCTCCATCTCCCAGGTGTCCTTAAAATGTTAACTTGCCCAGAATAGAGAAAAAAAAACCTGCTTTTTGCGAACTTCTGCAGACTGTGGAATTCTGAGCCCCTCCCTTACATGTTGGGTACAAAATTGTGAAACAACCTAAACTTCGGGTTCAGGGGATTAATTGATTACAACAGAAGCAATGCCCTCTAAACTGTTAAATGGTGAGGAAGCTCATTTCAATGAAAGCTCTGGACAACAGTCCAAATAGGACTGTTTCCCTGTCTTCGGTGCTATCTTAGGTGCCTTGCCTTGCCTTGTCCGTCCCTTTTCTCATGAAAAGACCAGTCAAGAAATATGGAGGAATACATGTGTTCTGAAGCAGGAAGTGATTGATAGTGAAAGAAATGCCTATAAATTTCCTAACTTGTAAATGAAATATATATCCTATTATGTGCATAAATTAAAGAAATAGTAATCTACCAGTGTTGAATAAAAATGAACGTCAAAATACACATCATGTCTGATTGGAATCTACTTGCATTGATGTTAAACTGGGTCAGTTACTGTAGAAATATTAGGATTTGTATGCACCATTCACTGAATTACTTTTCAGTACTAGGAAACAAATATGTATTTCAGGTGAATGAATATTTCTAAGAATAACCTTGTGAAAAGTTGATTATAAATCCACATACATGAATATGAATGAATTTGGTGAGTGTAAAATAAGACACACATTTCATATTTCAAAAAATCTGGAGAGTGTGTATATAAATATATGTATATATATATATATATATATATATATATATATATATATATATATATAGAGAGAGAGAGAGAGAGAGAGAGAGAGAGAGATAGATATATAGATAGATAGATAGATATAGATAGATATATAGATAGATATATAGATATATAGATACACACACACACAGAGATACATTAAAAATAGCAATATGTATGCCAATCAAAATTTATAATGAAATATATATCATTGACAGATCCAAAAATATTTATTTTACTGAACATGGATTTATGAATAATATTGTTCAAGTAGAAAGCTCACACATAATTTGAATTTTCAGTTCCAACATCGTTTAGGAAGAGTGATCCCTTACAATTTTTATCTGCCAAGTTAGCCACCTCACAAGAATGTGCGTGTGGTCCCAGGTAGGATTCTATGTGTGCATATAAAAATACAGGTGGTGAATAGGCTACAGAGAAAGGGAGACAGGAATTCACACAATGGTTTACTTTAAAAAACCATGGAGAACGATTTCAACAAAAAATTGACTAGATTTATAACTCCTACCATATTTAAGGCAAAAGGCAAGTCCAACTATACACCATGCCTCCTGTAATGCTTGTATTTTTATTCTGTTTGGGTTATTTTTCTCCATCTCATTAGTATTAGTAGTCAGAGTGTAGTAGGTTAGGGGATAGTGTCAGGGATTCAATATTTCGAATGGAAAATTAGAAAATGAATCCAATGTGTGTGTAAATATGTGCTACAAAAAACTGTTCCCACTCTCATCCAGAATAATGCCTTGACAGTACTTTCACCCCAACTAAAACACCATTAGAGGAGAAGAGTTAGAAAATCAGTGTATACATATCTGGAATGGAATATGCTCAGGGTTTTGAAACCTTGGAGGTGGTAGAGGTGTTTCCAAATGTAAAGGACATGCTAAACACTCCACAAACATGGAGCTCTGCTGGCCTAAAGACTTCTTGAGAAACTGCCTGTGTGGTTGGGCACTTGAAATATATGTAGTTGTCAGGAGCTTTAGCTTCACTTGTAGTGAGACCATCAAAGCTGGGTCTGCATCTATGTGACCTGGAGAACATGGTTTCTTATTTTCCAATGAAAATGAGGAAGCAGTGCTGAATTCTCTCTTAGTAGGTAACCTGTGGACACTGGGGGCTAAGTGTCTCCCAGTGTGGACTGTGAAGCCATTTGGTCATCCTGCAATTTTTGTGGTGTCTCTTGCTGCTGCACTGGGAGTTTGGTATTTGCTTCACGAAATACAAGGAGTTCAACTGTGTCACAGTGCTGGAGGGATTTCTGTCTGAGTGGTGGGTCAGGGTCTGCAGGAGAATGCACCAACCAGGCTTCTATCCTACATAGTTTGCTCCCTTGACCATAGCAACCTGTTTCTGAACATTGCCCTGAAACATCTCCATATAACAAGATGCCTTTACAAAGAAGGGTCTGCTGTCTGCACCATGTCAGTCACAAGCCATTTGGAAGCCAAAAGGAGATCCATATTGCCCCACCACATGTTTTATCACACACCTGCACAGCACTGTTCTAGCCCCACCACTCAGCCGGCTCCAACTTACTGGCATCTCTGTTCTACACCATTTTCATGAAACCCAGTCAATCAAGGCACTGTCTGGCAAACTCAAGATCAGCACCAGGACATCCAAAGGTTCTCCAGTGCGACCTGGTCATGGGAATTTGAAAAAAATTATGGTATCTATCTAGCCATTTTTCAAGGATGATGTTGGAGGCACTGTGGGTTTCAATATATTAAGGAACCGTTAAATGGTGAGGAAGCTCATTTCAATGAAAGCTCTGGAGAACTCTCACAGGCAAGGCTTCCAAAGAGTGGCCAAAAGGTCACATGAAGCCAGGCCTATTGAGGTCTACAATGTGAGGTCCATGTGATTTTTGACTCTCAACTATGGCTGCCTAGTCTTTCAGAATAAATTCATTTGGTATCCTGGCTGAGATTCCCAGTGATATGTGGAAAGCCAACCTGGGCCGAGATCTCAGTTTACAAGGGCAACTCTCATGTGTGGCCTCCTAAAATCCCAACACAATTCATGGCAATACTTCTCTGATGTCGGTTCTAGAACTCAGTCTCTAAGAGGAATCACACCAGAGTTCAAGGCCAGGTGGACCTTGTCATTTCTTCCAAACACCACACAAATGACCACAATTAAATCCAAAACACTCCACATGGCCCTAATCTTTTTCCATATAGACACTCATCATATCCTTTGGCTGGAGTTTTCCACTAGGGGTGCAACCAAAGACAGTGTCCAAAAAATGCTCCCTTGCCCCTCATTTGCCTAAAGTCACTGTGGCCTGGACACCATTCCTGTGAACCAGGAGTGATCAAATAGGCCTGCCATTAATAATTTTCCACTTCTTCAACTTGAGGTCTCTGACTGTGGGGTTTAGATTCTTTATGTGAACTGGACTCATGAGAAAACCCAAGCACCTATGGGCTACCCTCTGCAGGGCCTTGAAGAATTCATTTGATCAAAGGATCCCTATTCTCACTTGATGGAGGTCAGGAACCTTACAGAGGAAGGCGAGAGGCTTCATCCACAATGACTGCAATTTTTGCCATTTTGATTTTGGATGCACACATGGTATCTTTCTTTACATCCACCAGGAGTTGAGAATCTAAGCCACAGCCTCACAGAGGGCTAAGAGGCTGATTCAGACACATATCTTTACAAAGCAATTAAGCAAAGAGCCACAGGGGATGCCCATTCATTTCCATTTGAAAACTGTTTTCTTCAGGCTTCACAAAGGTGTGGCCTGAGGCAAAGACCTTCCTGACATTCAGGGCAAAAGAACAATAGGTAAACAAAAGGCCCAAAGCAGGGTTTCTCCACTGAGACTTTCCTGGTCACACTGTATGTAAACAAAAATCTAAGTAAGATTTGAAGCCCAGAAAAGTATGAGGCCCTTGATTGGGAGACTTAGCTCTGAATTATGTCCTGCACAGATGTCTCAGATAAATTAATATACATTGGCATTGGACCTTGTACCTTTGGTGATTGAATGTCGAAGAGAACACCAATTCAAAAAAGGATAGTCAGTAGGATTTGGGAGATAGTAGGTATATTCAGAAAGAAGAGTGAGTATAGTATTTGGACCAAAAGTTATTTAGAAAGTGGGTTTCAGGTAGAGAGTGAATGTAAATGTCAGCACATATGAATAGTCAGTCAAAATGATGAACCTGGGAAATTATGTAGGAAAGCATATATCAGTAGAGACTTTAGGATATCAGGCAAAGTATAAAGTGAGTGATAGGATTAGACATTTTCAACAGGGTTGAGTTTGAATATATAATCTTAGGAAGAAACACGTATGTAGTCACCAATTGGATTGACATTTGAGAGCATTAGGCAACCTGGACATGGATGTTTTAGAAATACATGCTCACTATAAATTTAGGCTTTGGTACAATCAGAAGTGTGAACTTTGCATTTTGTATCCAGAATACTACTGTGATAAAATGTGTATGTAGATCAGGTGACATGATTAATTTTTCCACCATTTCTGGGAGCAATATTTTGAAGGTGTATAAATGAGTATGAGGGTACAAATAGGTGTACCCTGTGTCTATGAATATATAGAGATAATGCAAAAATAGACCACACTATGAATAAATAATATAACTGGTTCCTCTTTAAATAAAAGATTGAATTGATATCTGAAAATATACAGGAATTCTTATATTGATATACAATCATTCATTCCAACCAGTTATACTTATAATGGTAATATTAGGGTTATGTTTTATCATGAAGAGTGTGTGAGTTTTGCTTCAAAAGTGATTATGGAAAACGAAAATAATGTATTTAGAAAGAAGTCTCATGAAAAGACCAGTCAAGAAACAAGGAGGAATACATGTTTTCTGAAGCAGGAAGTTATTGAAATTGAAACAATGCCTTTAAATTTGCTAACTTGTGGATGAAATATATATCTTATGATGGGCATCAACTGAAGAAATAGTAATGTACCAGTGTTGACTAAAAATGAACATCACAATACACATCATGTCTCATAGGAATCTACTTGCATTGATGTTAAACTGCGTCAGTTACTGTAGAAATATTAGGATTCGTATGCACCATTCACTGAAGTTAGTTTTCAGTTCTAGGAAACAAATATGTATTTCAGGTGGATGAATTTTTCTGAGAATAATCTTTTGAAAATTTGTTTATAAATACACATACAGTGAATATGAATAAACTTAGGGAGTGTACAATAAGACACATATATTTCATTTTTTGAAAATAAAAAGTAGCAATATATATGCCAATCAAAATTCATCACGAAATATATATCATCCACTGATCAAAAAATATTCATTTTAATGATCATGGATTCATTTATCATGTTGTTTATCTATGAAGCTCACCCATAGGTTGAATTTTCAGTTCCAACTGGGTTTAGGAGGAGTGATCTGTTATCCCAATTTGTATCTGCCCAGTCAGCCACCTCACAAGAATGTACAGGTGATAACAGGTATGATTCTATATGTGCATATGAAAATACATGTGCTGAATAGGCTACAGAGAAAGGGAGAGAGGAATTCACCTATTTGTTAACTTTAAAGTCACATGGAGAACTATTTCAACAAAAAATTGATTAGATTGAATACTACTACCCTATATAATGCAAAAGGCAAGTCCAAGTATACACCATGCCTCCTCTGAACTGCTTTTATTTCTATTCTGTTTGGGTTATTTTTCTCCATCATATTTGAATTAGTAGTCAGAGTCTAGTAGGTTATGGGTTAGTGTCAGGGTTCAGTAGTTTGAATGGAAAATAGGAAAATAAATTCAATGTGTATGTAAATATGTGCTACATAAAAATCTTCCCACTCTCATCCAGAACAATGACTTGACTTTACATTAGCCCCAAGTAAAACACAATTAGAGTGGAAGAGTTAGAAAATCTGTGAATACATATCTGGAATGGAATATGCTCAAGAGTTCACAACCTTGAAGGTGGTAGAGGAGTTTCCAAAAGTAAGGGACAGGGTAAATACTCCACAAACATGGAGCTCTGCTGGACTAAAGACTTCTTGAGAAACTGCCTCTGAGTTTGGGCACTTGAAATATTTGTTGTTTTCAGGAGCTTTAGCTTCCTTTGTAGAGAGACCATCAAAGCTGGGTATGTATCTCAGTGACCTGGAGGACATGGTTTCTTATTTTCTAATAAACATGAGGCAGCAGTGCTGAATTCTCTCTTTGTAGGTAAACTGTGGCCACTGGGGGCTAAGTCTGTCTCCATGTGGACTGTGAAGTCTTTTGGCCATCCTCCACTTGTCTTGGTGTTTCTTGCTGCTGCAATGTGAGTTTGGTATTTGCTTCACAAAATACAAGGAGTTCAACTGGAACACAGTGCTGGAGGGAGTTCGGTCATGTGTGGTTTTTCAGGGTCTGCAAGAGAATACACGGAACAGGCTTCTATCCCACATAGTTTTCCCCATTGACCATAGCAACCCGATTCTGAACAATGCCCTGAAACCTCTCAATATAAAAAGATGCCTTTACATAAAAGGGTCTGCTGGCTGCACCATGTCAGTCACAATCCATTTGTAGGGTAATGGCAGATCCCCATGAACCCACCATGCTTGGTTAATCACACACCTCCCCACCACTGCTCTAACCCCACTACTTAGCGTGCTCCAACTTCCTGGCATCTCAGTTCTACAACATCAAGGCACTGTCTAGTACACTCTTGATCAGGAACAGGACATTCAAAGGTGCTCCAGTGCCACCTGGTCATGGGAAATTAAAAAATTTCATGGTATTTATCTATCCATTTTTCAAAGATAAAATTGGAAGCACTGTGGTTTTCAATTCATTCAGGAACCATTAAATGTTTAGGAAGCTCATTTCAATGAAAGCTCTGGAAAACTCTCCCAAGCACAGCTTCCCAAAAAGTGGCCAAAAGGTCAAATGAAGCCAGGCCCATTTAGGTCTACAATGTGAGGTCTATGTATGTTTTGACTCTCAACTATGGCTGGCAAGTCTTTCAGAATAAAATCATAGGATATCCTGTCTGAGATTCCCAGTTTTTTGTGGAAAGCCACCCTGGGCATAGATCTCAGGTTCCAAGGGCGAATGTCATGCGTGGTCTCCTAAAACCACAACACAATTCATGGCAATATTTCTCTGAGGTCAGTTCCAGATCTCAGTCTCTAAGTGGAATCACACCAGAGTTCAAGCCCAGGTGAAACCAGTCATCTCTTCCAATCGCCACACAAATGACCACAATTAAAACCAAAACACTCCCACATGGCCCTCATCTTCTTCCATATAGACACTACTCATAAGCTCTGGCTGGAGTTTTCCATGAGGGGCGAAGCCCAAGACAGTGTTCAAAATAAGCTCCATTGCCCGTCTTTTCCCTAAAATCAGGGTGGCCTGAACACCGCTCCTGTGAACCAGGTGGGATCAAATATGCCTTCCATTAATACTGCTCTGCTTCTCCAATTTGAGGCCTCCTGACTGTCGGATATAGATTCTTTATGCGATTTGGAGACATGAGAAAAGACAAGCATGTATGGGCTAGCCTCTGCAGGGCTTTAAAGAACTCATTTGTTTCAAAGGATCACTATTCTCACTTGATGGAGGTCAGGAACCTAACAGAGGAAGGCAAGAGACTTCATCAACATTGACTGATCTTTTTCCATTTTGGTTTTGGATGCACACATGGGATCTTTCTTTTGATCCAACAGGTGCTGAGATCTAAGCCACAGCCTCACACAGGGCCAAGAGGCTGATTCAGACATATCCGTTTCCAAAGCAATTCACAAAGAGCCACAGGTGATGCCCATTCATTTCTATTTGAAAACTGTTTTTTTCAGGCTTCACAAAGGAGTGGCCTGAGGCCAAGACCTTCCTCACATTCAGTGGAAGAGAAGAATTGGTTAGCAAAAGGACCAAAGCAGGGTTACTCCACTGAGGCTTTCCACGTCACTCTGGTATCTGAGTTTCTGAGATGCTCGCCATTCCTTTAGATATTCAGTACATGGCTATGTCACAGAGTTTGGAGGTGGTACATTTCTTGGACACAAAACCATGAGCCTATTCCGGAGAGTGGACAGTATCAGGAAGAAAACAGGACCTTAGGAAAATAGTAGGTGTTGCCCATCCATAAGGGAAGCGACAGTCCATTCATCAATTGGGCAGGATGAATGCTGGGAAGCTTTCTACTAAAGAGGACACATCCATTGATGCATTCTATTTTCTAATATGTACAACCATGAACACAGTGGGATACACAGACATAGAAACACTCACCTTGTCAAAAGACTTACTAGAAACAGTCCACACCAAACCAAATAAACCTCCTTTCCTACCTATTCTTAGAACATGAGACAAAACCACAAGCTCACACCCACACCCACAAAGGCACCTCCTTTCCCCAAGTAGGTCTGTGACTATCCAGAGTGTCCTCTGACTGGTGGGCCATACTACGTTTCCCTGAAATGGCCTGTCCTGTCTCAAATCTGATCTCATTGCACAACTCTGTGAAGTTGTCAGGAGCCAGCGGTGAGCAACTACCTGCTTTCTCAGGAAAGGCCCCTCTGCAGAGCTCTCCTGAAATTTGGCCTTCCTCATATCAGTAGGTACCAAGAAAGATTGACTCTGTTCTTGGTAAATCCAAACACGTGAGCCCACTGGGAATGGTACTAGGACTGGCTCTGGGTGCATGGCTTCCTGGATTCCAATTTCAGAGAGTTCTATCACCAAGGAAGTGAAGAAGGTCACTTCCTTTATGAAATGAATTAGGTCACTGCTTTGGCAACCAATTTGTCCTAACATTTGCTTCCAAGGTTCTCCTGAGAACAGGCTGCCCCTACTTCCTGTGACACTTTCACAACTGCGAATTGTATATCAACCATAGGCACCCGGGAACAGATCTCCACACAGGCCTGGTTTGGTTCATCTTGTCAACATTAAGAAGAGTGAGGCTGATTCTGACACATCCCTTCATCCTTACCAGGTTGTTTGCCATGAAAGATGAGTTCTGCTCTCTCAGGTCCTTCATAGCTGCCTACATCTTCTCCAGGGATCATTTCTGCATGGAACTTTGAGGTTCTCAGTAGCTGGAACATCCCCTACATTCATATATTGGAAGACCAATTCTGTCCCTCCTCTTCTGTAAAGTTAGATTGAGGGACCATTGTATGGTTAAGGTTAATAACAGGTTCCATTTGGGTTAGGAATCATTCTGCGGGATGAATAATGGTATTGTGATTTTGCAATATTTACAAGAATATATAGGTGAAATATAAGTATGAACACAGAAATCTAGGTAATTTTTAAAGCCCAGAAGGGCATTGCGCCCATGATTGGGATTCTTAGCTTTGAATTATGTTCTGCACAGGTGTCTCAGATAAATTGACATACAATGGCATAGGACCTTGTCCCTTGGATGATTGAATGTCAAAGACAACATCCAGCCAAAAAGGGATAGTTGGTGAATTAAGATGATAGTCGGTAGGTTTATAATGAAGAGTGTGTATAGGATTTTGACCATAAGATCTTTAGCAATACGGGTTTGGGTAGAGAGTGAAAGTAAATGTCAGCACATTTGAAGAGTCAGTCACAATGATTAACTGGGGAAAAAATATAGAAAAAAAGATATCAATGAAGACATTCGGAAATCAGGCAATGTATAAAGTGAGTGATAGGATTAGACATTTTCAACAGGGTTGAGGTTGAATATGTAATTTCAGGAATAAACAAATATATAGTCACCAATAGGATTGACATTTGAGAACATTAGGCAACCTGGACATGGATGTTTTTAGTAATCCATGCTCACTTTCCATTTAGGATTTGGTACAATCATAAGTGACCTTGCTTTTTGTTTCCACAATATTTCTGTGATAAAATGTATATATAGATCAGGTGACATGAGTATTTCTTCCACCATTTTGGGGAGCAATATTTTGAAGACGAATAAATTAGTATTGGGGGTACAAATAGGTGTAGTCTGTGTTATATGAATATAGAGAAAATGCATGAATAGACCATACTCTGAATAAATAAGATAACTGGTTCCAAATTTAAATAATGGATTGAATTGATATCTGAAAATATACAGAAAATCTTATATTGATAATCATACATTCATTCCAACCTGTTATACATCTAATGGTAATATTAGTGTTATGGTTTATCATGATGTGTGTGTGACTATTGCCTCAATAGTGATTATTGAAATCCAAAATTATGTGTTTAGAAAGAAGTCTCATGAAAAGACTAGTCAAGAAACATGGAGGAATACATGTGTTCTGAAGCAGGATGTGTTGGAAAGTGAAACAAATTCATATAAATTTGCTAATTTGTGGATTAAATATATACCCTATGATGTGCATAAACTGAAGAAATAGTAATTTACCAGTGTTGAAAAAAAATGAACGTCAAAATACATATCATGTCCCATAGGAATCTACTTGCATTGATGTTAAACATGGTCAGTAAGTGTAGAAATATTAGGATTTGTATGCACAATTTACTGTAGTTCGTTTTCAGTACTAGGAAACAAATATGTATTTCAGGTGGATCAATATTTCTGAAAATAATCTTGTGAAAAGTTGATAATAAATCCACATACATGAACATGAATGAATTTAGGGAGTGTATAATAAGACACATATATTTTATATTTTGAAAAATCTGGAGAGTAAATATATATATATTTATACCTACACACACACACACACACACACACACACAGAGAGACATTTAAAAGTAGCAATATATATGCCAATCGAAATACATCAAGAAATATATATCACCCACAAATCCAAAAATCTTCATTTTACTGAACATAGATTTATGTATAATGTTGTTCAACTAGGAAGCTCACCCATAGTTTGAATTTTAATTTCCAACAGCGTTTAGGAGGAGTGATCTCTTCTCACAATTAGTATCTGCTAAGTCAGCAACCTCATAAGTATTTACTTGTGATACCAGGTAGGATTGTATATGTGCATATAAAAATACATGTGCTGAATAGGGTACAGAGAAATGGAGACAGGAATTCACATATTTCTTAACTTTAAAAACGCATGAAGAGGGGGAAGGACAGAGCCACCAACTGCGCCTGCAAGGTAGGCGGACCCTCCACCCACCGGTAGAACAGGCCTAGCGTCCCGCCAATCATAAAAGACATATCGCACTGGTTGGGGAAAGGGCAGAGCCACCGCCCCGCTGCAAAGTACACGGACCTGCGACCCACAGGCAGAACAGGCCCAGAAAACTGCGGTGGGTCAGAGACGCCCCTTGCGACGTCAAGGTTGGTGAATAGCAACCCACCGGCAGAACAGGCCCAGAGGCCTTCAGAGGGGCAGAGACGCCCCCCGCGCCTGCAAAGTAGGCGGACCTGCGAACATGGACAGACCAGGCCCAGGGGCCCGACAGGGTGGTAGACACATCACCAGGTTGGGGGAGGGTCCGAGCTGCCGCCCGTGCCTGCAAGGCAGGTGGACTTCTGATCCACCGACACAAAAGGCCCTGCGACTTGCCAGCGTGTTAGACACATCACCCCGGTTTGGGAAGGGGCAGAGCCGCCACCCACGGCTGCAAGGTAGACAGACCTGCAACCCACAGACAGAAGAGGCCCAGCTTCGTGCGGAGGGGCAGAGCCGACAACCGCGCCTGCAGGGTAGGTGGACCTGTGACCCACTGGCAGAACAGGCCCAGCGCCCGCAGAGGGGTAGAGCCGCTGCCCGCTCCTGCAAGGTAGGCAGACCTGCTACCGACCGGCAGAACAGGCCCAGCAGCCTGCTGGTGAGGTAGGCACATTGCCCCATTTGGAGGAGGGGCAGAGCCATGGCCTGTGCCTTTGAGGGAGACTTTGCAACTATAAAAGAGAAGTGTGAATATTTAGGGGTAAAATTCAATAACACAAAAATTTGAACAAGCAGAAAGAAACGCGAACAGTATGAAAAGATAAGGAAAGAAAGGACAACAAGCAATGAAGGTCAACTCAACATTACAAGAGGTAATACCTGCAGCAGATGGAATGTCAGATAAAGAATTAAAAACATACATGCTTCAGATGATCTGGAGTCTCAAGGAAGTCATTAGACAGCAAAATCAGACAATGAAAGATCACTTTGACAATGAATTACATAAACAAATCCAAGAAGCAAAAGATCAACTATACAGGGAGATAGAGGTTATAAAAAACAAACAAACAGAAATCCTAGAAATGCAGGAAGCAATAAACCAACTTAAATACTCAATTGAGAATACTACCAGCAGAGGAGATCACTTAGAAGATAGAACATCAGACAATGTATTTCAACTTGAAAAGAACAGAGACAGCTAGCAAGACTGTTAAGAAACAATGAGCAGAACATCCAAGAAATATGGGATAACATAAAGACACCAAACTTAAGAATCATTGGGATACAGGAAGGTATAGAGGTCCAAACCAAAGGAATGAGAAATCAATTCAATGAAATAATATGGGAAAACTTCCCAGACTTGAAGAATGAGACAGAATCCCAAATCCTAGAAGCCTACAGGATACCGAATGTGCAAAATCATAAGAGATCCACATTTAGACATATTATAATGAAGATGCCAAACATACAGAATAAGGAGAGGATTTTAAAAGCTACAAGAGAAAGGAAGCAGATTACATTTAGTGGTAAACCAATCATTATAACAGCTGATCTTTCAACACAGACTCTGAAAGCTAGAAGATCCTGGAATAACATTTTTCCAAAACTGAAAGAAAATGGGTTTCAACCAATAATTGTGCATCCAGCGAAATTGAGCTTCAGGATGGAATATGAAATTAAAACCTTCCATGATAAACAAAAGTTAAAAGAATTTGCAGCTAGAAAACCATCTCCTCAAAACATCCTCGGCAAAAGATGATAGGAAGAGGAAATGGAAAATAACAATGAAAACCAACAGTGGGATGTAGTACAGTAAAGAGGGGAAAATAATCAAAGAAAAACAAACCATGTTTAGTAACATAAATAAACCCATATCTCAATAATAACCGTAAAAGTTAATGGCTTAAACTCACAAATTAAGAGACACAGGCTAGTAGAATGAATCACAAAACAAGACCCAACAATATGCTGCCTACAGGAGACGCATTTGATAGGAAAAGACATACATAGACTGAAGGTGAACAGTTGAGAAAAATCATATCACTCATATGGACTTCAGAATCAAGCAGGAGTGTCCATACTCATATAAAATAAAATACATTTCAAGCCAAAGTTTATCAAAAGGGATAAAGAGGGACACTACATACTGCTCAAGGGAACCATACACCAACAAGACATAACAATCATAAATATATATGCCCCAAACAATGGTGCAGCTATGTTCACTAAACAAACTCTTCTCAAGTTCAAGAGTCTAATAGACCACCATACAATAATCATGGGAGACTTCAACACACCTCTCTCACTACTAGACAGATCTTCCAAACAAAAGTTGAATAAGGAAACAATAGAACTCAATAACACAATTAATAACTTGGACTTAATTGACATATATAGAATTTACCACCAAACATGAAGCAGTTACACTTTTTTCTCAGTAGCACATAGATACCTCTCAAAAATACATCATATATTATGTCACAGGGCAACTCTTAGACAATATAAAGGAGTACAGATAATACCAGGCATCTTATCTGATCATAATGGAATGAAACTGAAAATCAACGGTAAAAGAAGGAAGGAAAAATCATACACCACTTGGAGAATGAACAATAGACTACTGAATGATCAATGGGTTATCGAAGATATCTAGGAGGAAAATAAAAAAAATCTTAGAGATAAATGAAAAGACAGACTGAACATATCAGAATCTAGGGGAAACATTGAAAGCAGTTCTAAGAGGAAAATTCATTGCTTGGAGTACTTTCCTTAAAAAAAGAAAAAGACAACAAATAAATGATCTCATCGTTCATCTCAAAATTCTAGAAAAACATGAGAAAACAACAGCAAAAGAAGTAGAAGGCAAGAAATTATTAAAATCAGAGCTGAAATTAATAAAATTGAAACAAAAGAAACATTTGAAAAAAATTGACAAAACTAAAAGTTGATTCTTTGAAAAAATAAATAAAATCGACAGACCCTTAGCCGTGTTAAGGAAGAGAAGAAGAGAGAGAACTCAAATTACTAGCATACAGGATGAAAATGGCAATATCACAACAGACACTTCAGAAATACAGAAGATAATCAGAAATTATTTTGAATCCTTATACTCCAATAAAGTAGAAGATAGTGAAGGCATCAACAAATTTCTTAAGTCATATGATCTGCCCAGATTGAGTCAGGGGGATATAGATAACCTAAACAGACCAATATCAATTGAGGAAACCGAAGAAATCATCCAAAGACTACCAACAAAGAAAAGCCCAGGACTGGATATATATACAGCAGAGTTTTACAAAACCTTTAAAGAGGAACTAATACCAATAGTTTTCAAGATATTTCAGGAAATAGAAAAAGAGGGACAACTTCCAATTTGATTCTAGGAGGCCAATATTACCCTGAGTCCTAAACCAGACAAAGACACTTCAAAGAAACAAAACTACAGACCAATATCTCTAATGAACCTAGATGCAAAAATCCTCAATAAAATTCTGGCAAATCAGACACAAAAACATATTAAAAAATTGTGCAACATGATCAAGTAGGATTCATCCCTGGGATGCAAGGCTGGTTCAATATATGGAAATCAATAATTGTTATTCATCACTTCAATAGACTTAAAAATAAGAACCTTATGATTAATCCCGAAAATGCAGAAAAAAACATTCGACAAAGTACAGCATCCCGTTCTGTTCAAAACTCTAGAAAAAGTAGGGATAACAGGAACATACCTCAATATTGTAAAAGCAATCAATGCTAAGCCTCAGGCCCGCATCATTCTGAATTGAGAAAAACTGAAGGAATTCTCTCTAAAATCTGGAACAAGATAGGGATGCCCTCTCTCAACACTTCTGTTCAACATAGTTTTCGAAACACTGGCAAGAGCAATTAGACAAATGAAAGAAATTAAAGGCATAAAAAAAGGAAAAGAAGAACTTAAATTATCACTATTTGTAGCTGACATGATTATGTACCTAGCAGACCCAAAAGATTCTACAAAGAACCTATTAGAACTAATAAATGAATTCAGCAAAGTGGCAGGATATAAAATCAACACGCATAAATCAAAGGAATTCCTGTATATCAGTGACAAATCCTCTGAAATGGAAATGAGGAATCCACTCCATTCAGAATACCCTCAAAAAAAATAAAATACTTGGGAATCAACCTAACAAAAGAGGTGAAAGACTTGCACAATGAAAACTACAGAACCCTAAAGAGAAAAATAGAAGAAGATCTTAGAAGAAGAAAAAATATACCCTGTTCATGGATACGCAGAACTAACATCATCAAAATGGTGATATTACCAAAAGTTCTCTATAGGTTTAATGCAATGCCAATCAAAATCCCAACGGCATTTCTTGTAGAAATATATAAAACAATAATGAAATTCATATGGAAAAATAAAAGACTTAGAATAGCAAAAACAACTCTAAGCTGGAAGTGTGAATCAGGCGGTATAGCGATACCAGACCTCAAACTATACTACAGAGCAATACTAACAAAAAGAACATAGTACTGGTACCAAAACAGGCGGTTGGACTAATGGTACAAAATAGGGGTCACAGAAACAAATCCACAAAACCACAACTATCTTATATTTGATAAAGGGGCTAAAAGCATGCAATGGAGGAAGGATAGCATCTTCAACAAATAGTGCTGGGAAAACTGGAGTTCCATATGTAACAAAGTGAAACTGAATCCCTTTCTCTCGCCATACACAAAAGTTAAGTCAAAATGAATCAAACAGCTTGATATCAAATCAGAGACAAGGCATCTGATAGAAGAAAACCTTGGCTACGATGTACATACTGTGGGGTCGGGCTCCAAATTCCTCAATAGGAATAACTAGAATGAACAAATGGGACTTACTCAAACTAAATAGATTTTTCTCAGTAACAAAAATAATAAGAGAGGCAAATAGAGAGCCTACATCCTGGGAACAAATCTTACTCCTCACACTTCAGAGAGAGCCCTAATATCCAGATTATACAAGGAACTCAAAAAATTAAACAATAAGAAAATGAATAACGCAATCAACAAATGGGCCAAGGACCTGAACAGACACTTCTCAGAGGAGGACATACAATCAATCAACAAGTCCATGAAAAAATGTTCACCATCTCTAGCAGTCAGAGAAATGCAAAACAAACCCACCCTAAGATACCATCTTGCTCCAGTATGAGTGGCAGCCAATATGAAGTCAAACAGCCACAAGTGCTGGCGAGGATGTGGGGAAAAGGGTACACCTGTACATTGCTGGTGGGACTGCAAATTGGTGCAGCCAATTTGGAAAGAAGTATGAAGATGTCTTGGAAAGCTGGGAATGGAAACATTATTTGACCCAGCTATTTCCCTTCTCGGTCTATTCGCTAAAGACCTAAAAAGAGCATGGTACAGGGACACTGATAAATTGATGTTCCTAGCAGCACAATTCACAATAGGAAGACTGTGGAACCAAACTCGATGCCCTTCAAAAGATGAATGGATAAAAAAAAATTTGTGGCATATATACACAATGGTGTATTACTCTGCATTAAAAAATGACAAAATCATACAATTTGCAGAGAAATGGATGGCATTAGAACAGATTATGCTAAGTGAAGAGAGCCAATGCCTAAAAAACAAATGCCAAATGTTTTTTCTTTGATATAAGGAGAGTAACTAAGAACAGAGTTGGGAGGAAGAGCATGAGAAGAAGATTAACATTAAACAGGGGTGAGAGGTGGGAGTGAAAGGAAAGAGAAGGGAAATTGCAGGGAAATGGAAGGAGACCCTCATGGTTATACAAAATTAAATACAAGAGGAAGTGAGGGGAAAGGGGAATAAAACAAGGGGAAGAAATAAATTACAGTAGGTGGTGTAGAGAGAGAAGTTTGGAGGGAAGGGGATGGGAGATAGTAGATAGGAAAGACAGCAGAATACAACAGACACTATAGCAATATGTAAAACAGTGGTGTGTAACCGATGGGATGCTGCAATCTGTATACGGGGAAAAATGGAAGTTCATAACCCACTTGAATCAAAGTGTGAACTATGATATGTCAAAAACTATGTAATGCTTTGAAGATCCAACAATAAAAATTAAAGGAAAAAAAACTCATGGAGAACTATTTTAATAAAAATTGACTAGATTTATAACACCTACACTTTATCATGCAAAAGGAAGTCCAACTATACACCATGCCTCCTCTGAACTGCTTGTATTTCTATTCTGTTTGGGTTATTTTTCTCCATCATATTAGGAATAGTAGTCTGAGTATAGTAGGGTATGCGTTAGTGTCAGAGATTCAGTATTTCGAATGGAAAATAGGAAAATGAATCCAATGTGTATGCAAACATGTGCTACATGAAAATCTTCCCACTCTCATCCACAACAATGCCTTCATGTCACCTTTCGCCCCAAATAAGAAACAATTACAGGAGAAGAGTTAGAAATTCTGTGAATATATATCTGCAATAGAAAATGCTCAGGAGTTCACAAACTTGGATGTAGTAGAGGAGTCTTCCAAAGTAAGGGACAGGGTAAACACTCCAGAAATATGGAGGTCTGCTGGCCTAAAAAAATTCTTGAGAAACTGCCTCTGAGGATGGGCACTTGAAATATATGTTGTTGTCAGGAGCTTTTGCTACCTTTGTATAGAGACCATCAAAGCTGGGTCTGCATCTATGTTTCCTGGAGGACATTCTTTCTTATTTTCCAATGCACATGAGGCAGCAGTGCTGTATTCTCACTTTGAAGGTAAACTGTGGCCACTGGGGGCTAAGTGTCTCCCCGTGTGGACAGTGAAGCTTTTTGGTCATCCTCAATTTTTCGTGGTTTTTTCCTGCTGCTGCACTTGGAGTTTGGTATTTACTTTATGAAATACAAGGAGTTCATCTGGGACACAGTGCTAGAGGGAGTTCTGTCACGTGTGGTTTTTCAGGGTCTACAAGAGAATGCAACAATCAGGCTTCATTCCCACATAGCTTGCCCCCTTGTCCATAGCAACCTGATTCTGCACATTGCCCTGAAAATTATCCATATAACAAGATGCCATTACATACAAGGGTCTGCTCACCGCACCGTGTCGGTGTCAATCCATTTGGAAATCAATGGCAAATCCACATGGCCCCACCACAGATGATTTATCACACACCTGCACACCACAGCTTTGGCCCCACTACTCAGGAGGGTCCAACTTACTGGCAACTCTGTTCTACACAATTTTCCTTAAACCCATTTAATCAAGGCACTGTCTGGTACACCACAAACTCACACCCACACCCACAATGGCACCTCATTCCCCCAAGTAGGACTGTGACTATCTGGAGTGTCCTCTGACTGGTGGGCCATAATATTTTCCCCCCGAAATGACCTGTCCTGTCTCAGATCTGGTCTCCTTTGCCAACTCTGTGAAACTGTGAGGTGGCAGCGGTTAGCCACTACCTGCAATCTCAGGAAAAGACCCTCTTCAGAGCTCTACAGGCATTTGGCCATCCTCACATTAGTAGTTACCAAGAAGGTCTGACTCTGTACTTTGTAAATCCAAACAAGTGAGCCCACTGGTACTGGTACTGTGACTGGCTCTGAGTACCTGGCTTCTTGGATCCCAAGTTCATAGAGTTCCGTCACCAAGGAAGTTAGGTAGGTCACTTCCTTCAGGAAATGAATGAGGTCGCTGCCTTGGCAACCACTTTGTCCTAACAGTTGCTTCCATGGGTCCCATGAGATGGAGGCTGCCCCTACTTCCCATGACAATTTGACTACTTAGAATGGAATATCAACAATAGGCACCTGGGAACAGCTGTACACGCAGGCCTGGTTTGGTCCATCTTCTCTATATTAAGAAGAGAGAGACTGATTCAGACACATCCCTTCGTCCTGTCCAGGTCGTTTGCCATGGAAAATGGCTTTTGCTCTCTCAGGTCCTTCATAGCTGCCTACATCTTCTCCAGGGATCATTTCTGCACGGAACTTTGAGGTTCTCAGTAGTTTGAAGATAACTTACATTCCTTTATTGTAAGGCGAACTCTGTCTCTGCTCTTTTGTAATGTTAGATTGAGGCAACAGTATAGAACTCAATAACACAATTAATAACATAGACTTAACTGACATATACAGAATAAATCACCCAACATCAAGCAGTTACACTTTTTTATCAGCAGCACATGGATCCTTATCAAAATAGATCATGTATTACGTCACAGGGCAACTCTTAAACAATATAAAGGAGTAAAGATAATACCATGCATCTCATCTGATCATAATGGAATGAAACTGAAAATCAATGATAAAAGTAGTAAAGAAAAATCATGCATCACTTGGAGAATGAACAATAGGTTACTGAATGATCAATGTGTTTTAGAAGACATCAAGGAGGAAATTAAAAAAAATTTTAGAGATAAATGAAAACACAGACACATCATATCAAAATCTATGGGACACATTTAAAGCAGTTCTAAGACAAAATTTCATTGCTTGGAATTCATTCCTTAAAAAAAGAAAAAAACCAACAAATAAATGATCTCATACTTTATCTCAAAACCCTAGAAAAAGAAGAAGAAAACAACAGAAAAAGAAGTAGAAGGCAAGAAATAATTAAAACCAGAGCTGAAATTAATGAAATCGAAACAAAAGAAACAATTGAAAAAATTGACAAAACTTAACGTTGGTTCTTTCAAAAAATAAATAAAATGGACAGACCCCTAGCCATGCTAACGAAGAGGAGAGAGAACTCAAATTACTATCATACGGGATGAAAAAGGCAATATCACAACAGATATTTCAGAAATACAGAAGATAATCAGAAATTACTTTGAATCCTTATACTCCAATAAAATAGAAGATAGTGAAGGCATCGATAAATTTCTTAAGTCATCTGATCTGCCCAGATTGAGTCAGAAGCATATAGACAACCTAAACAGACCAATATCAATTGAGGAAATAGAAGACCCCATTCAAAGACTATCAACTAAGTAAAGCCCAGGACCGGATACGTATACAGCGGAGTTTTAAAAAACATTTAAAGAGGAATTAATACCAATACTTTTCAAGCTATTTTAGGAAATAGAAAAAGAGGGAGAACTTCCAAATTCATTCTACGAGGCCAACATCACCCTGATTCCTAAATCAGAGAAACTCACTATAAAGTAACAAAGCTACAGACCAATATCTCTAATGAACCTAGGTGCAAAAATCCTCAATAAAATTCTGGTGAATCGGATACGAAAAAATATCAAAAAATTGTGCACCATGAGCAAGTAGGATTCATCCCTGGGATGCAAGGCTGATTCAATATACAGAAATCAATAAATGTTATTTCCCACATCAATAGACTTAAAAATAAGAACTATATGATCATCTCGATAGATGCAGAAAAAGCATTCAACAAAGTACAGCATCCCTTTATGTTCAAAACTCTAGAAAAACTAGGGATAACAGGAACCTACCTCAATACTGTAAAAGCAATCTATGCTAAGCCTCAGGCTAGCATCATTCTGAATGGAGAAAAATTGAAGGCATTCCCTCTAAAATCTTGAACAAGACAGGAATGCCCTCTCTCACCATTTCTGTTCAACATAGTTCTGGAAACACTGGCCAGAGCAATTAGACAGACAAAAGAAATTAAAGGCATAAAAATAGGAAAACAAAAACTTAAATTATCACTATTTGCAGATGACATGATTCTATACCTAGCAGACCCAAAAGGGTCTACAAAGAAACTATTAGAGATAATAAATAAATTCCCCAAAGTGTCAGGATGTAAAATCAACATGCACAAATCATAGGTTTAATGCAATGCCAATCAAAATCCCAATGGCATTTCATGTAGAAATAGAGAAAGCAATCATGAAATTCATATGGAAAAATAAAAGACCCAGAATAGCAAAAACAATGCTAAGCAGAAAGTGTGAATCAGGCGGTATAGCGATACCACACATCAAACTATACTACAGAGCAATAGTAACACAAAGAGCATGGTACTGGTACCAAAACAGGCGGGTGGACCAATGGTACAGAATAGAGGACACAGAAAGCAATCCAAAAAACTACATACTATCTTATATTTGATAAAGGGACTAAAAGCATGCAATGGAGGAAGGATAGCATCTTCAACAAATGGTGCTGGGAAAACTGGAATTTCATATGAAAAAAAATGAAACTGAATCCCTTCCTCTCGCCATGCACAAAAGTTAACAAAAAATGGATCAAGGAGCTTGATATCAAATTAGAGACATGGCATCTGATAGAAGAAAATGTTGGCTACGATCTACATACTGTGGGGTTGAGCTCTAAATTCCTCAATAAGACACCCATAGCACAAGAGTTAATGACAAGAATAAAGAAATGGGACTTAATCAAACTTAATTTTTTTTTTCTCAGCAAAAGAAAGAATAAGAGAGGTAAATAGGGAGCCTACATTCTGGGAACAAATCATTACTCTTCACCCTTCAGATAGCGCCCTAATATCCAGAGTATACAAAGAACTCAAAAAATTAGACAATAAGATAACAAATAACCCAATCAACAAATGGCCCAAGGACCTGAACAGACACTTCATAGAGGAGGAATACAATCAATCAACAAGTACATGAAAAAATGCTCACCATCTCTAGCAGTCAGAGAAATGCAAATCAAAACCACCATTAGATACCATCTCACTCCAGTAAGATTGGCAGCCATTATGAAGTCAAACATCAACAAGTGCTGGCGAGGATGTGTGTAAATGGGTACACATGTACATTTCTGGTGGGGCTGCAAATTGGTGCAGACAATTTTGAAAGTGGTATGGAGATTTCATGGAAAGCTTGAAATGGAACCACCATTTGACCCAGCTACTACTCTTCTCGGTCTATTTCATAAAGACCTAAAAAGAGCATGGTACATGGACACTGCTACATTGATGTTCATAGCAGCACAATTCACAATAGCAAGAGTGTGGAACCAACCTAGATGCCCTTCAATAGACGAATGGTTAAAAAATGTGGCATTAATACACTATGGAGTTTTACTCTGCATTAAAAAATGACAAAATCATAGAATTTGCAGGGAAATGAATGGCATTAGAGCAGATTATGCTAAGTGAAGGTAGCCAATCCCTAAAAAACAAATGCCAAATGTCTTCTCTCATATAAGGAGAGTAACTAAGAACAGAGTAGGGATGAAGAGCAGGAGAAGAAGATTAACAATAAACGGGATGAGAAGTAGGAGGGAAAGGGAGAGAGAAGGGAAATTGCATGGAAATGGAAGAAAACCCTCAGGGTTATACAAAATCACGGTCAAGAGGAAGTGAGGGGAAAGGGAAAAATACAAGGGGGAAAATAAATTACAGTAGAGGGGATAGAGAGAGAAGATCGGAGGGGAGGGGAGGGGAGGGGGATAGTAGAGGATAGGAAAGGCAGCAAAATACAACAGACACTAGTATGACAATATGTAAATCAATGGATGCGTAACTGATATGATTTTGCAAACTGTATACGGGATAAAAATGGGAGTTCATAACCCACTTGAATCAAAGTCTGAAATAGGATATATCAAGAACTATATAATGTTTTGAACAACAAACAACAAAAGTTAAAAAAAAACATGGAGAACTATTTCAACAAAAAATTGATTAGATTTATAACTCCAATTCTACATAATGCAAAAGGCAAGTCCAATTATACACCATGCCTCCTCTGAAATGCTTGTATGTCTATTCATTTTGGGTTATTTTTCTCCATTATATTAGGATTAGGAATCAGAATATAGAGTCTAGTAGGGTATGGGTTAGTGTCAGTGATTCAGTATTTTGAATAAAAATTAGGAAAATGAATCCAATGTTTATGCAAATATGTGCTAAAAATAATCTTCCCACTCTCATCAAGAACAATGCCTTGACATTACCTTTGCCCCAAGTTAGATACAATTAGTGGAGAAGAGTTAGAAAATCTATGAATACTTATCTGGAATGGAATCTGCTCAGGAGTTCACAACTTTGGCGGTTGTAGAAGAGTTTCCAAAAGTCAGGGATAGGGTAAACACTTCACAAACATGGTGCTCTGCTGACCAATAGACTTATGAGAAACTGCCTCTGAGTTTGGGCACTGGAAATATATGTTGTAGTCAGGAGCTTTAGCTTCCTTTGCAGTGAGACCATCAAAGCTGGGTCTGCATCTATGCAACCTGGAGCACATGTTTTCTTATTCTTTAATGAACACGAGGCAGTAGTGCAGAATTCTCTCTTTGTAGGTAAACTGTGGCCAATGGTGGCTAAGTGTCTTCCTGTGTGGACTCTGAAGCCATGTGGTCATCCTCCATTTTTCATGGTCTTTCTAGCTGCTGCAATGGGAGTTTGGTGTTTGCTTTATGAAATACAAGGAGTTCAACTGGGACACAGTGCTGGAGGGAGTTCTGTCATGTGTGGTGGGTCAGGGTCTGCCAGGAGAATGCACCAACCAGTCTTCTATCCAACATAGACTTCCCCCTTGTCCCTAGCAACTTGATTCTGAACATTGCCCTAAAACCTCTCCATATAACAAGATGCCTTTACATACAAGGGTCTGCTGGCTGCACAATATCAGTCATAAGCCATTTGGAAGCCAATGGCAGATCCACATGACACCAACACAGATGTTTAATCACACACCTGCCCACCACTGTTCTAGGCCCACTACTCAGCAAGTTCCAACTTACTGGCATCTCTGTTCTACACCATTTTCATGAAACCCAGTTATTCAAGGCACTGTCTGGTACACTCATGATCAGCAACAGGACATCCAAAGGTTCTCCAGTGCCACCTGGTCATGGGAATTTCAAAAATTTCATGGTATTTATCTAGCCATTTTTCAAGTATCAAGTTGGATGCACTGGTTTTTCAATTCATTCAGGAACCATTAAATGGTGAGGAAGCTGATTTCAATGAAAGCTCTGGAGAACTCTAAAAGGCGACGCTTCCCAACGAGTGGCCAAAATGTCACATGAAGCCAGACCCATTGATGTCTACTCAATGTGAGTTCCATATGTGTTTTGATTCTTAACTATGGTTGCCAAGTCTTTCAGAATAAAATCGTGTTATATCCTGGTGGAGATTCCCAGTGCACTGTGGAAAGACACCCTGAGATTAGATCTCAGTTTCCAAGGGCGACTCTCATGCGTGGCCTCCTAAAATCCCACCACAATTCATGGCAATACTTCCCTGAAGTCAGTTCCAGAACTCAGTCTCTAAGGGGAATCACACCAGAGTTCAGGTCCAGGTGGACCCAGTCATCTCTTCCAACCAACACACAAATGACCACAATTAAAACCAAAACACTGCCACATGGCCCTCATCATCTTCCATATAGACACTCATCGTAACCTCTGGATGGAGTTTTCCATGAGGGCGAAGCCCAAGACAGTGTCCAAAATAAACTCCCTCCCCTCTTTTTCCTAAAGTCAGGGTGACCTGGACACCCTTCCTGTGAACCAGGAGTGATCAAATAGGCCTGCCGTTAATACTGTTCTGATTCTCCAATTTAATCCTACTGATTGTCAGGTATAAATTCTTTATGTGATTTGGAAGCAATAGAAAACCCAAGCACACATGGGATCTTTCTTTAGATATATCACGTTCTGAGAATCAAAGCCCCAACCTCACACAGGGCCAAGAGGCTGATTCAGACACATCTCTTTCCAAAGCAATTAAGCAAAGATCCACAGGTGATGCCCATTCATTTCCGTTTGAAAAATGTTTTCTTCAGGCTTCAGAAAGGGGCGGCCTGTGGCAAATACCTTCCTGACATTCAGGGCAACAGAACCATAGGTAAGCAAATGGCTCAAAGCAAGGTTTTTCCACTGAGACTTTACTGGTTACACTGATATCTGAGTTTTCTGAGATGTTCCCATTCCCTTCAGCTATCCATTACATAGCCATGTCACAGATTTTGGAGGTGGTACATATCTTGGCCACAAAACCATGAGCCTATTCTTGAGAGAGGCCAGAAATCAAGATGTGAACAGGAGCTTAGGAAGATAGTAGGTGTTGCCCATCCATAAGGCAAGCCGCAGTCCATTTATAAAGTGGGCACGATGAATGCTGGGAAGCTTCCAACTAGACAGGAAACCTCCAATGATGCATTCTCTTTTCTAAAGACTACAACCACGAACACAGTGGATACACAGACATAGAAACACTTGCCTTGCCAAACGACTTCCTAGAAACAGTCGACTCCAAACCATACAAACCACCATTCCTACCTATTTTCAGAACATGAGACAAAACCACAACTTACATCCACATCCACAAAAGCACCTCCTTCCCCCAAGTAGGTCTGTGACTATCTGGAGTGTTCTCTGACTGGTGGACCATACTATGTTCCCCCAAAATGGCCTGTCCTGTCTCAGATCTGTTCTCCTTGGCCCACTCTACGAAGTTGTCAGCAGGCAGCATTGAGCCACTACCTGCTATCTCGGGAAAGGCCCCTTTTCTGAGCTCTACTGGCATTTGGCCATCCTCATATCATTAGGTACCAAGAAAAACTGACTCTGTCCTTGGTAAATCCAAACAAGTTCGACCACTGGGACTGGGACTGGGACTGGCTCTGGGTACCTGGCTTCTTGGATCCCAATTTCAGAGAGTTCCATCACCAACGAAGTTAGGTAGGTCAACTCCTTCAGGAACTGAATGAGATCACTGCCTTGGCGACTACTTTGTCCTAACATTTGCTTTCATGGGTCTCATGAGATGGAGGCTGCCCCTACTTCCTGTGACACTTTACAAGTTTGAATGGTATATCAACAATGGCCACCTGGGAACACCTCTCCACGCAGGTCTGGTTTGGTCCATCTTCTCTACATTAAGAAGAGAGAGGCTGATTCATACACATCACTTCGTTATCACAAGGTGTTTGCATGGAAGATGGCTTTTGCTCTCTGAGGTCCTTCATAGCTGCCTACATCTTCTCCAGGGATCATTTCTGCATGGAAATTTGAGGTTCTCAGCAGGTGTAAGATCCCCTACATTCCTGTATTGTAAGACGAACTCTGTCCCTGCTCTTTTGTAATGTTAGATTGAGGCAACAGTGTATGGTTAGGGATAATAACAGGATCGATTTGGTTTAGGAATCATTCTGCGGGATGAATAATGGTATTGGGAACCTGCAATATTTATAGGAATACAGAGGTGAAATATAAGTATGTAAACAGAAATCTAGGTGAGATTTGAAGCTCAGAACTGCATTGGTCAATTGATTGCAATAAATAGCTTTAAATTACGTTCTGCACACATGTCTCAGATAAATCAATATACAATACCATAGGACTTGTACCTTGGATGATTGAATGTAGAGGAGAACTTCTACTCAAACAGGGATAATCAATAGGATGAGGAAGATAGTCGGTAGATTTCGGAACAAGGGTGAATTTAGTATTTGTACCAAAAGTTCTTTAGCAATTGGGTTTTGGTTAGAGAGTGAATAACAATGTCAGCACATGTGAAGGGTCAGTCACAATGATTAACTGGGGAAAATATGTAGGAAAGCCGATATCAATAGAGACATTAGGAAATCAGGCAAAGTATAAAGTGAGTGATAGTATTAGACATTTTCAACAGTTTCGAGGTTGAATATATTAGGAAGAAACAAATATGTAGTCACCGATAGGATTGACATTTGAGAGCATTATGCAAGCTGGACATGGATGTTTTTAGTAATCCATGATCAGTTTCCATTTAGGCTTTGGTACAATCACACGTGTGAATTTTGCATTTTGCGTCCAGAATATTACTGTGATAACATGCATATTTAGATCAGGTGACATGAGTATTTCTTCCTCCATTACTGGGAGCAATATTTTGAAAACGTATAAATTAGTATTGGGGGTACAAAGAGGTGTACCCTGTGTCTATGAATATAGAGATAATGCATAAATAGACCATACTGTGAATAAATAATATAACTGGTTCCACTTTAAATCATGGATTGAATTGATATCAGAAAATATATAAGAAATCTTATATTGATATACAATCATTCTTTCCAACCAGTTATACATCTAATTGTGAAATTATAGTTATGGTATATCACGAAGGGTGTGTGAGTTTTGCTTCAACAATTATAAAGAAAATCAGAAATAATATGTTTGGAAAGAAGTCTCATTAATAGACCAGTTAAGAAACCTGGAGTAATACATGTGTTCTGAAGCAGGAAGTGATTTAAAGTGAAACAAATGCCTATAAATTTGCTAACTTGTGCAAGAAATATATATACCCTCTGATGTGCATAAACTGAAGAAATAGTAATGTACCAGTATTGGATAAAAATGAACGTCAAAATACAAATCATGTCCCATAAGAGTCTACTTGCATTGCTGATAAACTGGGGCAGTTACTGTAGAAATTTTAGGATAATGCCGCAGTCTTCCTGGGCACAATCAGGAGTCACTTGTCAAAAGAAACTAACTTTATTTTTAAAACCACACACGCCAAACAAAACAGCCTCTCAGGATAAACCCTCAGAGCCCCAACTGCCACCACTGGCTTCCCAAAAGCCTCTTCCTCCCACACAAGCCTCTCTCCACCTCCCACAATCCTCCTTCTCTTGAGGCCGATTGGCTGGGTCATGTGGGCAGAGCCAAAAAAGTCCCCTAATGAGCAACTCCGTGGTCTGAAAGGGCAGGAAAACAGCCCAATGAGCATCACCGCAGAGGAGCCAATCAGCTAGGTGTTGCTGGGGCCGCTGTGAGCCAATCATCAGCCAGCAGCTGGAAGTTTGCTGGCTTCTGGAATTTTGCTGGGGCCCCTTCGAATGTGGCTCTCAACATCTCCCCCTCTCTGTTTAAACAACACACATGTGGCTTAGGGACAGTGCCTGCCTTAGGTTGTCCAATAGTACATATGGTCCTTACCCGTTAAGTTGGTACCATTGCAATTGGATCTTACCCGTCACTAACTACCAGTCCAGTATACAGCAACACCTGTGGAGAGGTCTTTGTACCACCGGGGGGTGGTGAGGTTCTTTGCCTCACCTCTAATGGCCCCCAAACATTAGCTGGATGATAATGACACAAAGAAGAGAGGAAGATACACCAAGCCAATTGACGGCTCCTTTTGGAAAAATTGTACCACCGATGACATCATCAGCAAATACACCCGAACACTACCACAAGTCGCTGCACAAACAGATAGTTTACAATGCATACAGGTGAGTTCTCAATGTGTCTAGGCAAGTTCTGCAAGCATTTCAGTGATGGCTATTGCAGAAGCTGTAGATTGGTTTTATCTTTGATTTCACCGGCACTAGGATGAAGATAGGAATTCTGGCAATAATGGCTAAAGAAAAATTATGTAACATTCCAGAAGGCACTGAAAGAAAACAATTTTCTTAACTATTTACATTGTCTTGAAGATTATTATTAAATATAATGAAAAGGAAAGGTGAAAGAAAGGAAGCAGATCTGTTAACCTCCGTTTTTTTCACATTTTAAAACAAACCTCAACAGCTCTTTACCCAATTTAAATTAAACCATTTAAATAATGTGAATAAAAAAAATATTTGGATCCATTTTTTTATGAGCGCTCATCATATATGATATATGGACATATGAACATTCAAACATATAACACAAAACACAAGTGTGCACACATAATATAATACATACAACACAACCTAATAGTAAAGGCCTTATAACTTTTTACACGTGAAATCTCCATTGCAATGTTCAAAAACTCTTTTGTCAAAAAATAGAACTGATCAGCAAAACATTAAACTAGGTCTGTATGAGCTCAAAAAACAAAATAGAATGTGGGAAAGGGCAATAATAAAATAGATAATGAAAAAAGCATCCTGGTTCTATCTCAGATGTAAGGATAACCAAACTGGAATTTTGGATATCAGCTGATATGGACTTGAGTCAAATCATCTTCTTTTTTGGATGTGCCCTGATATGTCTTATAAAGAATGGATCTTTTCTGTCCCAGATTAGACTTTGTATATTGGAAAACAAAGAGAAAACAGTAGAGAAAGGAGAAATCTTACAAGCATCTTCAAGGGATACTATAGCATTAACTATATACTGACTATCGGAAAATAAATTAAATACAGAATATTTAAATATCTCAAAAGCTTGTAATACTGCATTAAGCTCTACCTTTTGAACTGATTGTTTGGGTGCTAAAAATGTATAAGTTTTATCAGGTATAACTATATCTGCTGTACCATTATTTGATACATCAGTAAATATATTTGGAGCATTCATGATAAGTGTTTTTCTTCTCAATTTTGGAAAAATTACAGGATGCGATGACCAAAAAGACAATAAAGGGTTATATGGTAAGTGGTTATCAAATGAAACATTAGATTGGACCATGATTATTGCCCAAGTATTTAACTCATTAGCTAACTCATCAATTTGATTCAGAGTATATGGAGTAAAAATTTTATTGGAAGAAATTCCAAACACTCCCTTTGCTGCTTTAATTCCTTTGAGTATTAATTATCCTAAAGCCTCAGGATACCTAGTAAGAATAGTGTTAGGAGAATAAGATAAATATATCGATAATAATGGACCTTCTTGCCAAAATACTCCTGTAGGAATATTTTTTGTTGGTAGTACAATAAATAATAAAGGCAAACTTATATCAATTCTATCCAAATGCATATTTTCCATATATGTTTCATTGATTTTTAATGCCTTTCTTGCTTCAGGAGTTAACATGCGGGGTGAATTTTTATCTGATAGACCCTTTAGGGTATCAAATAAAGGTCCCAACTCTCCTGTTGGTATACCTAGATAAGGCCTTATCCAATTTATGTCTCCTAATAACTTTTGAAAGTCGTTATGTGATTTGAGTTGACCTACTCGTATTTGAATTTTTGGTGGACTGACCATGGTTGAGGATAATAGAACTCCTAAATAATTAATTGGAAAATTTAATTGTACTTTATCTATTGCTATCTCTAGATTATAATTTTTAATAAGTTTGTAAGTGTGGCATAACTTTCTAGCAATGTGTTTTTAGCTTTGTGTGCTAATAATACATCATCCATATAGTGAAATATTTGTAGTTCAGGATTTTGATTTCTAAGTGGCTGGATTACTTTGTTAACATAAATTTGACACATAGTTGGGCTGTTAGCCATCCCTTGAGGGAGTACTTTCCATTCATATCTCTGATCAGGACCTTTATCGTTCAGTGCAGGGATAGTAAAAGCAAAACCTGGACTATCCTCAGGATGAATTATAATTGAAAAAAAAAACAATCTTTAATATCTATAACTAAAACATACCAGGTTATTGGCAAAGCAGACAATTGAGGAATCCCTGATTGAGCAGGTCCCATAATAACCATCTAATTATTAATGGCTCTAAAATCTTGCAATAGTTTCCATTTACCAGATTTCTTTTTGATGACATAAATGGGAGTATTTTGGGGATATACAGTCGGTTGTATATGTCCTTCTGCTAATTGTTGTTTAACCAGGTAATGGACTGCTTTAGTCAGGGGCCACTTTTCTTTAGTCAGGGGCCACTGAGGAACCCATACTGTCTTTCTGATTTCCAGGTAATTTTTATTTTCTCAGTGGCCCTTTCTGAAAATCCAACCCATGTCTGTCTGTTCCTTGATCTATTTGTATTGGTGCTGCTAGGCCTTGTTCTTGTTTTTCTAATCTTTTTCCTTTCCTAAAACCTTGTCTAGTCATAATAGTGGCTGCATTTTTGTTGATGTTATTTGTTAATGTCAAACCTAATTGATCTAGGACATCTCATCCCCATTAATTTATGGGAAGATGATCCAATACATATGGCTGTATAGTTCCTTCTTATCCTTCAGGATCCTTCCTATCTAATACCATTGCACTTCTATGGGGATTAGTCGCCACTCATAGGCCTCGAAGCATTTGAGTGGCTTGTTGTAATTGCCAATGTTTTTGCCATTCTTGACGAGAGATGATGCTAATGTCTGCACCTGTATCCAGTAGCCCATTAAATTCATGCCCTTGAATATTTAGTTTTAGCATGGGGCAAGACTCTAAATTTAAAGAAAGCATAGCCAAATCTACACCTGTGGAGCCTAATCCCTTGGAACATCTTTCTACAGTATGACTGGAAAATTTATCATGTAGGCTGGGTATTATTAGTAACTGTGCTATTCTATCTCCTTGTGAAATTACTGATATACCCTGTGGAGAACTGGCTATAATTTTTATTTCACCTTCATAATCGGGATCAATCACCCCAGGACTTATCATAAGTTCTTTTAGAATAGAAGAGCTGCATCCCAATAATAAGCCTACGGTTCCTTTGGTAAGAGGTCCTTTTACCCCTGTGGGAATGATTTGAACTCCCATCTCTGGAGTTAGTACTGATCTGGCAGAGGCGCAGATGTCCAACCCTGTGCTCCCTCTGGTTTGTCTGATGAGGGATCTGATGGACAAGGTGTCCTGGGCACTACCCTGATGGGGTTGCTGGGTTCCTCCAGTGCTCTGTATATTTGTGGTTTTGGGCCCCGGAGCATTGGAACACCCTGTCCATTTTTTTGGCAATTGAGCCCAATGCCTTTCTCCATGATGTCGTGAATAAACACCTGGTCCTTGTTCATTTTTTGATAATTGAGTACCCTCTATGGTGGTTTGAGAAAAGCACTCATTAGCCCAATGTCTCCCTCTATGGCATTGTGGCCAAATACCTGGTATTCTACTCCTTTGATACCTAATTTTGTTAAACCCTCCACCTATGGGTCAATTCCTTTTAAAATGTACTGTTTCTTCACATTTGTAGCATGTTCTTGGTCTGGCATCTAAAGCCTGTTTTACTGCAGCTGCCACAATTTGCCCTTGTTCATTAATGTCTCTTGTAACTAAAGCCTGTTTTACTGCAGCTGCCATGACTTGCTCTTGTTCATTAATGTCTCTACATAATTAAATAAATGTGTTTAAATCTTCATGTTTCCATGGTCTAATGATATCTCTGCAACAACAATTCGCTTGCTCATAAGCCAGTTGTTTTAGTAATGGCATTTCTTGTTCTGTATTCCCAAAAACTCTGGTAGCTCTTTGAATAAGCCTATCTACAAATTCAGCATAAGGTTCATTAGCTCCTTGTATTACCTTAGATAATTGACCTTGTAAACCTCCATGTTCTTGTAAAGTCTTCCATGCCTTAATTGCATCTACAGCAATTTGTGCACATACACCATGATCATATGCAGTTTGTTGCTGCTGATCTTCAGAAGGTCCCTTTCCTAACAACATATCTAGATTTCTCTGAGGATAACCAGCTCCTGCATTTCGCCTAGATGTCTCCTTGCAACATTCCTCATTGGCAACCTTCCATAACATGTATTGTCCTCCATTTAAGCACAACATTACACATATTAGCCCAATCCGCTGGCTTCATGTTCAAGTTGTTAATGGATTCGACCATGATTACAGTGAAGGGTGCTTGAGGACAATAGGTTGTTACAGCCTCTTTTAGCTGCTTCACTGTTTTGAAATTTAAAGCATGGTAAACACGCTGCCCTCCTCCCTCAAGTACAGGGCATGTTAATATTTGAGATCTTGTCTCAGGATCCCAACTATCAACTGCGGGAGTTGGGGGCCTCCCAGCATATGAAGGTGGCCTTGTTAGTTGGACACTTATGTCATCTGGTGATATAAAGGTGTTAGTAGCAGTCTCCTGTAGAGGTGGTGCTGTTGGTTGGACACTTACACCCTCTGGTGATAGAAAGATGTTAGTAGCAGTCTCCTGTTGTAAATTTCCCCTGATGGTTTTTACTGTTTTACACTTTCTTTCTCTGTCTAACTAGCTTTAGAGGCCTTCTCTTTTACTTGAATTTTTTCCTCTGTCTGACTAGCTCGAGAGACCTTCTCTTTTACTTGAATTTTTTCCTCTGTCTGACTAACTTGAGACACCTTCTGTTTTACTTGAATCAATATGTCTTCTCCTTCCTCTACCTTTGACTGAACTGAAGGCTTTGGACTAAGCAAACAAGATATGAATGTCCACAATGGCAATGTGCCAACTGGCAGAGACCCTGGGCTTTTCTTTTCTATTCTTTTTAAATCTGCACCATGATGGTTCCATTGTGATATATTTAACAACTCCTCCTTAAAAAGCCATGGTCTACATTTTTGTATTGTATCAACAATTGCAATGACTGCTCTTGATTTTACTGGGATGCCTCCTTCCTCTAACAATTTACTTAACACTTTTTTGGTTTGTTTTTTACTTATTTTTGATCCCATATTTCTACTATAATACAAACCAACAAGATAACACCAAACAAAAAAACAGATAGAACGAAATAAAAATGGAACAACAAAAAATTATTATAGCCTTTCTCCCTATCTGTTCCTCAGACACAAATAGTTTTTCTTCAGATGTGAGCGGTTTTTCTTCCATCTCACTCATCTCCAGGGACAGGCAACTTAAAACAAAAGAGGAATCATAAACTGGCTACCCATCCTCTCGCCCTGCCCTCATGAGCGAGCAGTTTACCTTATCAGTTACCCTCAGTCGCTCCCCATGCGAGCCACCAAATGCCGCAGTCTGGCTCGGCACAATCAGGATCCACTTGTCAAAAGAAACTAACTTTATTTTTAGAACCACACACGCCAAGCAAAACAGCCTCTCAGGAAAAATCCTCAGAACCCCAACTCCCAACACCGGCTTCCCAAAAGCCTCTCCCTCCCACACAAGCCTCTATCCACTTCTCACAATCCTCCTGCTCTTGAGGCAGATTGGCTGGGTCACGTGGCAGAGCCAAAAAAGTCCCCCAATGAGCAGCTCCATGGTCTGAATGGGCAATATCCAATGATGTGCAAATCTTTAGAAATATTAATGTACCAATGTTTAATGAAAATGAACATCAAAATACACATCATGACTCATACAAATCTACTTGCATTGATGTTTCACTGGGTCAGTTACTGTAGAAATATTAGGATCTGTAAGCATCATTCACTGAAGTTAGGTTTCAGTACTAGGAAACAGTTATGTATTTCAGGTAGATGAATATTTCTGAGAATAATCTTGTGAAATGTTAATTATAAATCCACCTACATGAATATGATTGAATTTAGGGAGTGTATATAAGACACATATATTTCATATTTTGAAAAATCTGTAGAGTGTATATATATATATATATATATATATATATATATATATACACACACACACACACACACACACACAAAACACACACACAAACATTAAAATGTAGCAATATATTTGTCAATCGATATTCATCATGAAATATATATCATCCACAGATGCAAAAAAATTTATTTTACTAAACATGGTTTTACGTATAAGGTCATTCTTTTAGGAAGCTCACCCATAGGTTGAATTTTCAGTTCCAACAGCATTTAGGAGGAGTGATCTCTTCTCACAATTTATATCTGCCAAGTCAGCCACCTCACAAAAATATATGTGTGATTAATGTAGTATTCTATATGTGCGTATAAAAATACATGTGCTGAAAAGGATACAGGAAAAAGGTGACAGGAATTCACATATTTGTTAACTTTAAAAACACATGGAGGACTATTTCAATTAAAAATTGACTAGATTTATAACACCTATCCTTTAACATGCAAAAGGCAAGTCCAAATATATACCATGCCTCCTCTGAACGGTTTCTATTTCTATTCTGTTTGGGTTGTTTTCTCCATCATATTAGAATTACTAGTCAGAGTCTAGTAGCGTATGTGTCAGTGTCAGGGATTCAGTATTTCGAATGCAAAATAGGAAAATGAATCCAAAGTATATGCAAACTTATGCTACAAAAAAATCTTCCCACTCTCATCCAGAACAATGCCTTGACATTTTCTTCGGCCCAAGTAAGACACAATTAGAGGAGTGGAATTAGAAAATCTGTGAATACATATCTGGAATGGAAAATGCTCAGGAGTTCACAACCTGGAAGGTGGTAGAGGAGTTTCCAAAAGTAAGAGACAGGGTAAACACTCCACAAACATGGAGCTTTCCTGGACTAAAGACTTCTTGAGAAACTGCCTCTGAATTTGGGCACTTCAAATATATGTTGTTGTCAGGAGCTTTAGGTTAATTTCTAGTGAGACCAAAAAGTTGTGTCTGCATCTATGTGACCTGGAAGAGGTTGTTTCTAATTTTCCAATGAACATGAGGCAGCATTGCTGATTTCTCTCTTTGTAGGTAAACTGTGGCCATTGGGGGCTAAGTGTCTCCCAGTTTGGACTGTGAAGCCAGTTGGTCATCCTCCAGTTTTTGTGGTGGTTCTTGCTGCTGCACTGGGAGTTTGGCATTTGCTTCATGAAATACAAGGGTTTCAACTGGGACACAGTGCTGGAGGGAGTTCTTTCAAATGTGGTGGTTCAGGGAGTGCAGGAGAATGCACCAACCAGGCTTCTATCCCACATGCTTGCCCCTTGACCATAGCAACCTGATTCTGAACATTGCCCTGAAAAATCTCCATATAACAAGATGCCTTTACATGTAAGGGTCTGCAGGCTGCACAATGTCAGTCAATATCCATTTGGAAGCCAATGGCCGATCTGCATGGCCCCAACACAGATGTTTTATCACACACCTGCACACCACTGCTCTTGGCCCACTAATCAGGAGGGTCCAACTTACTGGCATCTCTGTTCTACACCATTCTCATGAAACCAAGTCAATCAAGGAACTGTCTGGTACACTCATGATCAACAACAGGAGATACAAAGTTACTCCAGTGCCATCTGGTCATTGGAATTTTAAAAATGTCATAATATTTATCTAGCCATTTTTCAAGGATGAAGTTGGAAGCACTGTGGGTTTCAATTTATTCAGGAACCATTAAATGTTGAGAAAGCTCATTTCAATGAAAGTTCTGGAGAACTCTCAGAGGAAAGTCTTCCCAAAGAGTGGCCAAAAGGTCATATGAAGCTAGGCACATTGAGGTCTACAATGTGACGTCCATGTGTGTTTTGACTCTCAACTATGGCTGCCAAGTCTTTCAGAATGAAATCTTGTGATATCCTTGCTGAGATTTCCAGTGCTCTGTGGAAAGCCACCCTGGTCCAAGATCTCAGTGTCCAAGGGAGACTCTCATGCGTGGCCTCCTAAAATCCCAACACAATTCATGGCAATACTTCTCTGAAGTCAGTTGCAGACCTCAGTCTCTAAGGAGAATCACACCAGAGTTCAAGCCCAGGTTGACCCAGTCATCTCTTCCAACCACCACACAAATGACCACAATTAAAACCAAAACACTCCCACATGGCCCTCATTCTCTTCCAAATAGACACTCATCATCACCTCTTGCTGGAAGTTTCCATGAGGGGCGCAGCCCAAGACAGTGTCCAAAATATGCTCCCTTGCCACTCATTTGCCTAAAGTCCGGGTGGCCTGGAAACCCTTCCTGTGAACCAGGAGTGATCAAATAGGCCTGCTCTTCATACTGCTCTGATTCTATATTTTGAGGCCTACTGACTGTCATGTATAGATTCTTTATGTGATTTCGAGTAATGAGAAATTGCAAGCACCTATGGGCTAGCCTCTGCAGGGCTTTGAAGAATTTATTTTACCCAAAGGATCACTATTCTCACTTGATGGAGGTCAGGAACCTGACAGAGGTAGGCAAGAGACTTCATCCACAATGACTGATTTTTTACAATTTTTGTTTTGGATACACACATGGGATCTTTCTTTAGATCCTTGAGTTGCTGAGAATCTAAGCCACAGCCTCACACAAGGCCAAGAGACAGATTCAGACACATCCCTATCCTAAGCAATTAAACAAAGAGCCAAAGGTCATGCCCATGCATTTTCATTTCAAAACAGTTTTCTTCAGGATTCCCAAATGGGTGGTCTGAGGCAAAGACCTTACCGACATTCAGGGCAACAGAACAATAGGTAAGCAAAAGGCCAAAAGCAGGGTTTCTCCACTGAGACATTACTGGTCACACTTATATCTGAGTTTTCTGATGCTCCCATTCCCTTCAGCTATCCAGTACATGGCCATGTCACAGAGCTTGGAGGTGGTACATATCTTGGACACAAATCCATGAGCCTATTTTGGAGGGTGGCCAGAATTCAGGAAGAAAGCAGTGACTTAGGAAGATAGTAGGTGTTCCCATCCATAAGACAAGCCACAGTCCATTCACAAATCGGGCATTATGAATGTTGGGAAGTTTTCTACTAGACAGGACACATCCTTGATGCATTCTCTTTTCTAATGTCTTCAACCATGGACATAGTGGGATATATAGACAAAGAAACAACTCGTCTTGTCAAACGACCTACTGTAAAGAGTCCACTCCAAACCAAACAAACCGAATTTCCTATCTATTCTCAGAAAATGAAACAGAACCACAAACTCACACCATCACAAAAAGGCACCTCCTTCCCCTAAGTAGGTCTGTGACTATACAGAGTGTCCTCTGACTGGTGGGCCATACTATGTTACGCCAAAGTGGCCTGTCCTGTCAGAGATCCGTTCTCCTTGGCCAACTCAGTGAAGTTGTGAAAAGCCAGCGGTGAGCCACAACCTGCTTTCTCAGGAAGGGCCCCTCTTCAGAGCTTTTCTTGCATTTGGCCATCCTCACAACAGCAGGTACCAAAAAAGACTGACTCTCTCCTTGGTAAATCCAAATAAGTGAGACCACTGGGACTGGGACTGGGACTGGCTCTGGGTGCCTGGCTTTCTGGATCCCAAGTTTAGAAAGTTCCATCACCAAGAAAGTGAGGTAGGTCACTTCCTTCAGGAACTGAATGAGGTCACTGCCTTGGAAACCATTTTGTCCTAAAAGATGCTTCCAAGGGTCTCATGAGATGGAAGCTGCCCCTACTTCCTGTGACATTTTCATAAGTTAGAATGGTATATCAACCATAGGTACTGGGGAACAGCTCTCCACACAGTCCTCGTTTGGTCCATCTTCTCTACATTAAGAAGAGAGAGGCTGATTCTGACACATTCCTTTATCCTGACCATGTTGATTGCCATGGAAGATGACTTTTGCTCTCTCAGGTCCTTCATAGCATCCTACATCTTCTCCAGGAATTATTTCTGCATGGACCTTTGAGGTTCTCTGCAGGTGGAAGATCCCTACATTCCTGTATTGTAAGACCAACTCTGTCTCTGCTCTTCTGGAAAATTAGATTGAGGAACAGTGTATGGTTAGGGTTAATAACATAATCAATATGGGTTAGCAATCATTCTGCAGGATGAATAATGTAATTGGGTACCTGCGATATTTACAAGAATATATAGGTGAAATATAAGTATGGAAACAGAAATCTAGGGAAGATTTGAATCCCAGAAGGGCATTGGGCCCTTGAGTGGGATACTTAGCTTTGAATTATGTTCTGCACATATGTTTCAGGTAAATCGATATAAAATGGCATAGGACCTTGTACCTTGGATGATTGAATAAAGAAAGAACATCCAGTCAAAAAGGGATTGTTGCTAGGATTAGGAAGATAGTCGGTAGGTTTAGGAAGAAGATTGAGTATAGGATTTGGACAAAAAGTTCTTTAGCAATAGGGTTTCGGTTAGAGAATGAATATAAATGTCAGCACATGTGAAGAGTCAGTCACAATGATGAACTGGGGAAAAAAGTAGGAAAGCAGAAATCAATGGAGATTAGGAAATCAGGAAAATTATAAAATGAGTGATAGGTTTAGACATTTACCACAAGGTTGAGATTGAAAATGTAATCTTAGGAAGAAACACATATGTAGTCACCAATATGATTGAAATTTGAGAGCATTAGGCAACCTGGACATGGATGTTTTTAGTAATCCATGTTCACTTTCCATTTAGGCTTTGGGACAATCATAAGTGTGACCTTTTCTATTTTTTGTCCAGAATATTACTGTGATAAAATGTATATGTAGATCAGTTGACATGAGTATTTCTTCCACCATTTCTAGGAACAATATTTTGTAGATATACAAATTATTATTGGGGGTACACAGAGGTGTACCCTGTGTCTATCAATATAAAGGTAATGCATAAATAGACCATATGGTGAATAAATAATATAACTTATTCCACTTTTAATATTGGATTGAATTGATATCTGAATGTATACAAGAAATCTTATATTGATATACAATCATTCATTCCAACCAGTTTTACATCTAATGGTAATATTAGGGTTATGGTTTATCATGACGGGTGTGTAAGTTTTGCTTCAAAATTGATAATGGAAATCGAAAATAATGGGTTTGGGAAGAAGTCTCATGAAAAGAGTAGTCAAGAAACATGGAGGAATACATGTGTTCTGAAGCAGGAAGTGATTGAAAGTAAAACAAATGCGTATAAATTTGCTAAATTGTGGATAAAATATACATTTTATGATGTGCATAAACTGGAGAAATAGTAATGTACCAGTGTTGAATAAAAATGAATGTCAAAATACACATTATATCCCATAGAAATCTTCTTACATTGATGTTAAACTGGGTCAGTTACTGTAGAAATATTAGAATATTTTTGGTGTTGTAATACAATTTATTTTAGCACTAGCATGCCACAGAATGTAGAGGAAAGAGCAATGGATTTTTAGTTATAGCACTAATAATCTAACATTTAATGACTATTTTGTGGAGTCTAGAAATTACATAAGGCTATGCAACATAATTTTTTTTTTTATTTAACATTCATAAAAATTTGGAATTTTGGTAATATTTCTCCTTTTTTATTTTTTATTTTTTCAGTTGTTGATAGACGTTCATTTTATTTATTTGTTTGTGGTGCTGAGAATATAACCCAGTGCCTCACACATGCTAGACAAGCATGTTAACACTGAGCCACAAACCCAGCCCCTCCACTTTTATCTTTTCATCAAACACTCCTCTCCCTCTTCTTTACTCACTTTCTTCCTCATTTTCCCCTTCTCTCTCTTCCTTTTTCATTTTCGCTCCATATGTATTTTTCTCTCATAGCATTACAAACAGTACTATGCTATGAAATTTACATTTAAAACTGTTTTTATAGTCATTCTTTTTTCTTGAAAAAATTTAAAAATTATAACCACCTGATAAATATATTACAATACATTTATTATGCATATGTATCTATATTCATGCACATGTGTTACATATATTATATATATACATATATATTTAAAAGTACTTTGATTAGCCTGTTAGAAATAATATAGACCAAGTCTTTCTTAATTCTCAAGTCTTCCAGAATTAACATCTTACAGTGAAAATCAAATAAACATATTTAAGTAAACAGGTATCATTCTTATTTATCAATACTGATAATTTAAGGTTTTATATCACATTTAGCTATAATATGGCATATTAACTCTTTTGAATAAGAGAAATTTTTTTTGAACAACCTATTATTTAAGGACCATATGCACTGACATTTTAAATAGCTTTCTTGTGATTTCACTTTCTATCAATTGTGTATTAATTGCCAAATATTTATTTTAGTAATTTTCATATTCATAATTGATATAAATTCAATTGTTTAATTCTTTTTGTAAGTAGATACTAATTACAATAGGGACAGTATTAATAATTCTAAATCTTTATAAAAATGGTACAAAAATATTTTCATGCAAAATTATGTATAATTGCATGCTCTAAATGTTTGATTGTTGATACATATAATAAAGAGCTTTTGATGAGTCTCTTCCCCAGTAAAACATAAAATGCAAAGATATAGTTGGGTATGTATGTCCAAACAAAGATTAGGAAAAGTACACATTATCATCTAGAAACTATTAAATAAAAGATGAAAAGAACAATCCAACACATTGTACCAACTTGTCAGATGAGGTAGTATTCTGGAAGAATAGCCTAAGTCTAGACCTATTCCATGTCAAAATATTCACAAAAAAATAAAATATGAAAAATATAGGAAATGCTATGAGTTTTTCATGAAGGTAAGTGGATGATCCTTTAATCTCAATTATGTGCATTTTTAAAGCCAGTTTTCTGGTAAAATAAATATGTGATAGTTACAACAACACAAAACAAAGTTTCTGCTTAGCAAAATGAATGCATCTCAACACTTTTTTAGCTGATTTCTTCCCACTCAATTTTAAACCTTTATTTATTTATTTTTTATTGGTTGTTCAAAACATTACAAAGCTCATCATGTATCATCTTTTATACATTTGACTCAATTGGGTTATGAACTTCCAATTTTCCCCAAATACGAGTTGCAGAATCACATCGGTTACACATTCACATTTTTACATAATGTCATATTAGTGACTGTTGTATTCTGCTACATTTCCTATCTCCTACTATCCCCTACTATCCCCCCTCCCATCCCCTCCCATCTTCTTTCTCTACCTCCTCTGCTGTTGTTCACTTCTCTCCCTTGCCCCCCCTTTCCCCAATTTTCCCTACCCCATTGTTTGAAGATGCTATCCTTCTTCCATTGCATGCTTTTAGCCCCTTTTCAAATATAAGAAAGTTGTAATTTTGTGGATTGGTTTCTGTGTCCTCTATTCTGTACCATTGGTCCACCTGCCTATTTTGTTACCAGTACCACGCTGTTTTTGTTACTGTTGCTTTTAGTACAGTTTGAACTCTGGTATCACTATACCTCCAGATTCATATTTTCTGCTTAGAGTTGCTTTTGCTATTCTGGGTCTTCTGTTTTTCAATCTTCTAAGATCTTCTTCTCTCTCTCTCTTTAGGGTTCTGTAGTTTTCAGTATATAAAACTTTCACCTCTTTTGTTAGGTTGATTCCCAAGTATCTTATTTTATTTGAGGATATTGTGAATGGAGTGGTTTTCCTCATTTCCATTTCAGAAGTTGTGTTGCTGACATACAGGAATGCCTTTCATTTATGCGTGTTGATTTTATATTCTGCCACTTTGCTGAATTCATTTATTAACTCTAGCCGTTTCATTGTAGACCCTTTGGGGTCTGTTAAATATATTATCATGACATCTGCAAAGAGCGATAATTTAAATACTTCTTTTCCTATTTTTATGCCTTTAATTTCTTTTGTCTGTCTAATTGTTCTGGCTAGTATTTCAAGAACTAAATTGAATAGAATTGGTGATAGAGGGCATCCCTGTCTTGTTCCAGATTTTAGAGGGAATGCCTTCAGTTTTTCCACATTTTGGATGATGCTAGCCTGAGGTTTAGCATATATAGCTTTTACAATGTTGAGGAAAGTTCCTGTTATCCCTAGTTTTTCTAGTGTTTTGAACATAAAGTGATGCTGAACTTTGTCAAATGCTTTTTCTGCATCTACTGAGATGATCATATGGTTCTTGTCTTTAAGTCTATTGATGTGGTGAATGGCATTTATTGATTTCCGTATATTGAACAAGCCTTGCATCCCAGGGATGAATCTTACTTGATCATGGTGCACAATTTGTTTGATATGCTTTTGTATTCGATTCGCCAGGATTTTATTGAGAAGTTTTGCATCGAAGTTCATTAGAGATATTCGTCTGTAGTTTTCTTTCTTTGAAGTGTCTTTGTCTGGTTTCAGGATCAGGGTGATTTATCCTCATAGAATAAACTTGGAAGAGCTCCTTCTTTTTGTTTTTCTTGAAATAGCTTGAAAAATATTGGTATTAATTCTTCTTTAAAGGTTTTGTAGACCTCCGCTGTATACACATCCGGTCCAGGGCTTCTTTTGGTTGGTAGTTTTTGATGGCTTCTTTCATTTCCTCCTTTGTTATTGGTCTGTTTAAATTGTGTCTTCCTGACTCAATCTGGGCAGATCGTATGACTTGAAATATTCATCGATATCTTCACTATCTTCTATTTTATTGGAATATAGTGTTTCAAAATACTTTCTAATTATCTTCTGTATTTCTGTAGTGTCTGTTGTGATATTGCCTGTTTCATCCAGTTGTTAGTAATTTGAGTTCCCTCTCTTCTTCTCTTCATTAGCATGGCTGTGGGCCTTCAATCTTATTTATTTTTTCAAAGAACCAACTTTTAGTTTTGTCAAATTTTTAATTTTTTTTGTTTCAATTTGGTTGATTTCTGCTCTAAATTTAATTATTTCTTGTCTTCTACTACATTTGCTGTTGTTTTGCTCTTCCTTTTCTAGGTTTTTGAGGTGTAGTGTGAGTTCATTTATTTGTTGATTTTTTTCTTTTTTTGAGGAAAGAACTCCAAGAAATGAACTTCCCTCTTAAAACTGCTTTCATTGTGTCCCATCGATTCCGGTATGTTGTGTCTGTATTGTCATTTTTCTCTAAGAATTTTTTTTTATCTCCTCCTTTACGTCTTCTGTAACCCCTTGATCATTCAGTAGCATGTTGTTCATTTTCCATGTGATGTAGAATTTTTCCTTCCTTCTTTAATCATTGATTTCGAGTTTCATTCCATTATTATCAGATATAGTGCATGGTATAATCTCCATGCTTTTATATTTACTAAGAATTGCCCTATGGCATAATATATGGTCTATCTTTGAGTAGGATCCATGTGAAACTGAGAAGAACGTGTATCCACTTGATGATGGCTGATATATTCTATATATGTCGTTTAAGTCTAGGTTACTGATTGTGCTGTTGAGTTTGATAGTTTCTGTATTCAGTTCTTGTCTAGAGAATCTGTCTAATGCCGAGAGTGGTGTGTTGAAGTCACCCATAATTATTGTGTTGTAGTATATTTGACTATTGAACTTGAGGAGAGTTTGTTTTATGAACATTGCAGCTCCATTGCTTGGTGCATACAAATTCATAATTGTTATGTCTTGTTGGTGGATGGTTTCTTTTAACAGAATATAGTGTCCTTCTTTATCCCTTTTGATTAACTTAGGTTTGAAGTTGATTTTATTCCACATGAGTATGGCCACTCCTTCTTGCTTCCGAGGGCCATGTGAGTGGTATGATTTTTCCCAACCTTTTACCTTCAGCCTGTGTATGTCTTTTCCTATCATATGAGTCTCCTTAAGGCAGCATATTGTTGGATTTGTTTTTTTGATCCAGGTTACTAGTCCATTCTCTTGATTGGTGAATTTAGGCCATTAACATTTAAGGTTACAATTGAAATATGATTTGTACTTCAAATCATGTTTATTTATCTATTATGTTTTAGTTTGGCTAGTTTTTACTTTTTTGGTTATTTTCCTCCCCCTTTACTGAGATACCTCCCGCTGTTAGTTTTCGGCACTATTTATCAATTCCTCTTCTTGATGTATTTTGCTCAAAATGCTTTGCAGTGCTGGTTTTCTGGCTGCGAATTCTTTTAGCTTTTGTTTATTGTGAAAGACTTTAATTTCGTTTTCAAGTCTGAAACTTAATTTTGCTGGATACACTATTCTTGGTTGAAATCCATTATTTTTCAGCATTTGAAATACATTGTTCAACGATCTTCTCGCTTTCAATGTCTGTGATGAAAAATCAGTCATTAACCTAATTGGTTTTCCCCTGAATGTAATCTGCCTCCTTTCTCTTATAGTGTTTAATATTCTCTCCTTGTTCTGTATGTTGTCTATCTTCATAATTATATATCTTGGAGTTGGTCTATTATGGTTTTGAATGTTTGGGGTCCTGTAGGCTTCCAGGATTTGAAAATCCGATCCATCTTTCATCTCTGGGATGTTTTCTAGAATTATATTATTTAATATGTTGTCCATTCCTTTGGTTTGAATCTCTATGCCTTCTTCTATCCCGATGACTCTCATTTTTTTTATGACATCCAATATCTCTTGAATAGATTGCTAGTGGGATTTAAGCCTCTTTTCTGTGTTGATTATATTTTTTTCAAGTTGATAAACTTTGTCTTCATTATCTGATATTCTGACTTCTACTTGATCTAGTTTATTTGTAATATTCTCGTTTTAGTTTTTAATTTGTTTAATACTTTTCTGCATTTCTAGTATTACTGTTTGATTTCTTTTAAGATCTCTATCTCCTGGTAAAGCTCGTTGTTTGCCATTTGAGTTTGTTTGTTTAATTCATTTTCAAAATATGCTTTTATTGCTTGGACTTGCTGCCTCATGTCTTCTCTAATATTACTTTCCATCTGAGTTAGGTATGCCTTAAGTTCTTTCCCTATCCCTGTTTCTGATGCTTCTAGGTCCTCCTGTAGAATTAAGTTGTCCTGCATTGTTTGTACTCCTTTCTTTCCCTTGTTTTTTCATGATGTTCACGTTACTTTCCAGCTCTATTTGATTGCTGTGTTTCTGCTTTATTCTATAGATTTGTTTTGGTGTTGTGTATCTCTGTTGTCTCTCCTTTGTGTTGGTAGACTATGCCTGCTAAAGTGGATTCCACTTGTAAGGAATTCCGAAGGCCGAGCTCCAGTGACGTCACCTCTCTGCTTTGGTGGGCCCAGGCTCCTTGCCGAAATGTTCGAATACGGGGATGGAACTGGACTGTCTCCAGTTGGTTTCACCACTAGGTCACTGGCGGGTGGGCAATCACTAGCCACCCAGTGGCGCGGTCGGTCTCCTGCGGGCCGGTGTTCTCCAGACACCCAGTCACGCGGACAGCAGGTGGACTGTCACATGCGGGTCTGCGTTCTCCAGCTTCCCAGTCACAAGGGCCTGGCCTCTAGTCCCCTGGTTTCTCCTGCTAGTCATGGTTTCTCCTGCTAGACTAGATTTCCCCTGAGTGATGCTTCTCTGCAGTTCAATCTGTATTCTGGGCCTGTCATTTGTTGGGTGTGGAGGGTGTCTATTGGGCACCCAGACACTCTATTGTTTTGAGGATCAGTCAGACCGGATCTCCGGTTGCACATTTGGCTTGTTTTTCAGACCCAATTACCGGATTTCAGTGCTAAAAATCTTTCTTATAGGTTTCGGTGCACCCCCATTTTGCTGTAAGTTCTTAACAAGATAGCTTTTTGTGGTTCTAACTCGTTATTCACCTGTGCAGTGGCGCGTTACACTGGGTGTGATGCACTCTATTCGTGGCCATCTTGCAATGATGAAATATTATGATTTGTATGCAGCATTTACTGAAGTTAGTTTTCAGTATTAGGAAACAAATATGTATTTCAGGTGAATGAATAATCTGAATTTCTGAGAATAATCTTGTGAAAAGTTGATTATAAATCCACATACATGAATATGAATGATTTTAGGGAGTGTATAATAAGACATATATATTTCATATTTTGAAAAATCTGGAGATATATATATATATATATATATATATATATATATATATATATACAGAAACACACACAGAGACATTAAAAAGTAGCAATATATATGCCAATCGAAATTCAAAATGAAATATATATCCTTCACATATCCAAAAAAATACATTTTACTGAAAATGGATTTATGTATAATGTTGTTCAACTACGAGGCTCACCCATAGGTTGAAATTTCAGTTCCAAAAGGGTTTAGGAGAAGTGATCTCTTCTCACAATTTGTATCTGCCAAGTCAGCCACCTCAGAAGAAAGTCTGTGTGATACCAGGTAGTATTCTATATGAGCATATAAAAATACATGTGCTGAATAGGCGACAGAGAAAGGGGACAGGGATTCACATATTTGTTAACGTTAAAAACACATGGAGAAATATTTCAATAAACATTGACTATATTTATAACTCCAACCCCATATAATGCAAAAGGGAAGTCCAAGTATACACCATGCATTCTCTGAACTGTTTGTATTTCCATTCTGTTAGGGTTACTATTCTCCATCATATTAGGATTAGTAGTCAGAGTCTAGTAGGTTATGGATTAATGTCAGAGATTCAGTATTTCGAATAGAAAATAGGAAAATAAACCCATTGTGTTTGCAAATATGTGTGATACAAAAATCGTCCCACTCTCATTCAGAACAATGCCTTGACATTACCTTCTCCCCTAATAAGACACAATTAGAGGAGAAAAGTTAGAAAATCTGTGAATACATATCTGGAATTGAATATTCTCGGTGTTCACAATCTTGGAGGTGGTAGAAGAGTTTCCAAAAGTAAGGGACAGTGTAAACACTCCACAAACATGAAGCTCTTCAGGCCTAAAGACTTCTTGAGAAACTGCCTCTGAGTTTGGGCACTTGAAATGTATGTTGTGGTCTGAAGCTTTAGCTTCCTCTATAGTGAGAGCATCAAAACTGTTCTGCATCTATGTGACCTGGGGGACATGGTATCTTATTTTCCAATGAACATGAGGCAGCAGTGCTGAATTCTCACTTTGTAGGTAAACTGTGGCAACTCGAGGCTAAGGGTCTCTCTGTGTGGACTGTGAAGCTAATTGATCATCCTCTACTTTTCCTAGTGTTTCTTGCTGCTGCACTGGGAGTTTGGTATTTGCTTCACAAATACAAGGAGTTCAACTTGGTCAGAGTGCTGGAGGGAGTTCTGTCACATGTGGTGTCTCAGTGTCTGCAGGAGAATGCACCAGTCAGGCTTCTATTTCACATAGTTTGCCCCCTTGACCATAGCATCCTGATTCTGAACATTACCCTGAAACCTCTCCATATAACAAGATGCCTTTACATATAAGGGTCTGCTTGCTGAACCATGTCAGTTACAAGCCATTTGGAAGCCAATGGCAGATCTACATGGCCCCAACACAGATGTTTTATCACACACCTGCCCACCACTGCTCTAGGCCCAATACTCAGCAGGCTCCAACTTACTGGCATCTCTGTTCTACACCATTTTTATGAAACACAGTCAATCAAGGCACTGTCTGGTATACTCGTGATCAGCAACTGGACATCAAAAGGTTCTCCAGTGCCACCTGGTCATGAAAATTTCAAAAATTCCATGGTATTTCTCTAGCCATTCTTCAAGGATGAAGTTGGAGGCACTATGATTTTCAATTCATTCAGGAACCATTAAATGTTGAGAAAGCTCATTTCAATGAAAGCTCTGGAGAACACTCACAGGCAAGGCTTCCCAAAGGGTCGCCAAAAGGTCACATGAAGCCAGGCCCATTGAGGTCTGCAATGTGAGATCATGTGTGTTTTGCCTCTCAACTATGGCTGCCAAGTCTTTCAGAATAAAATCATGTGATATCCTGGCTGAGATTCCTCGTGCCTTGTGGAAACCCTTTCTGGGCACAGATTTCAGTTTCAAAGGGCGACTGTCATTCATGGCCTCCTAAAATCCCAACACAACTCATATCAATACTGCTCTGAGGTCAGTTCCAGAACTCAGTCTCTAAGGGGAATCACACCAGAGTTCAAGACCAGGTGGAGCCAGTCATCTTTTTCAACCGCCACACAAATGACCAAAATTAAAACCCAAACACTCCCACAAGGCCCTCATCTTCTTCCATATAGATACTCATTATAAACTCTGGCTGGAGGTTTCCATGAGGGATGCAGAACAAGACAGTGTCCAAAGTTAGATCCCTTGCCCCTCATTTGCCAAATTCGGGGTGGCCTGAACACGTTCCTGTGAACCTGGAGTGATCAAATAGTGTGCCGTTAATACTGCTCTGCTTCTCCAATTTGAGGACGACTGACTGTGGGGTTTAGATTCTTTATGTGAATTGGAATCATGAGAAAATGCAAGCACATTTGGGCTTGCCTCTCCTTGGCTTTGACGAATGCATTTGACCCAAAGAATCCCTCTTCTCACTTGATGGAGGTCAGGAACCTTACAGAGGAAGGCGAGAGACTTCATCCGCAATGACTGCTCTTTTGACCATTTTGGTTTTGGATGAACACATGGGATCCATCAGGTGCTGAGAACCTAACCACAGCCTCACACAGTGCCAAGAGGCTGTTTCAGACAAATCCATTTCCAAAGAAATTAAGCAAAGAGCTACAGATGATGCCCATTCATTTCCATTTGAAAACTTTTTTCTTCAGGCTTCACAAAGAAGTGGCCTGAGGTAAAGACCTTCCTGATATTCAGGGGAACAGAACAATAGGTAAGCAAAAGGCCCAAAGCAGGGTTTCTCCACTGAGACTTTCCTGGTCACACTAGCTACCCACTACATGGCCATATAACAGAGCTTTTAGGTGGTACATGTCTTGGACACAAAACCATGAAGCTATTTTGCAGAGTGTCCAGAATTCAGGAAGAAAACAGAAACTTATGAAGATATCAGGTGTTGCCCTTTGATAACAAAAGCCACAGTCCATTTATAAATTGGGCAAGATGAATGCTGGGAAGCTTTCTACTAGACAGGACACATACTTTGATGCATTCTTATTTCTAATGTCTACAACCGCGGACACAGTGGAATACACAGACATAGAAGCACTCACCTTGCAAAACGACTAACTAGAAACACTCCACGCCAATCCAAAGAAACAGTCTTTCCTATCTATTCTCAGAACATGAGACAAGACCATGAACATACACCCACACCCACAAAGACACCACCTTTGCCCAAGTAGGTCTGTGACTACCCAGAGTGTCCTCTGAATGGTGGGCCATACTATATTCCCCCAAAATGGCCTGACCTGTCTCAAATCTGGTCTCCTTGGCCAATTCTGTGAAGTTGTCAGTAGCCATGGGTGAGCCACTACCTTCTTTCTCAGGAAAGGCCCCTCTTCAGAGCTTTTCTGGCATTTTAACATCCTCACATCTGTAGGCACTAAGAAAGACTGACTCTGTCCTTGGTAAATTGAAGCAAGTGAGACCACTGGTCCTGGGACTGCGACTGGCTCTGGGTGCCAGTCTTCCTGGATCCAAAGTTCAGAGAGTTCCATAACCAAGGAAGTGAGGTGAGGTCACTTCCTTCATGAACTGAATGAGATCACTGCCTTGGCAACAACTTTTTCCAAATAGTTACTTCTAATGGCCCATGAGATGGAGGCTGTTTCTACTTCCTATAACACTTTCAAAAGTTAGAATGGTATATCAACCATAGGCACTTGGGAACACCTCTCCACACAGGCCTGGTTTGGTCTATCTTCTCTACATTAAGTTGATAGAGGCTGATACAGACACATCCCTTCATCCTTACCAGGTTGTTTGCCATGGAAGATGACTTTTGCTCTCTCGGGAACTTCACAGCTGCCTACATCTTCTCCAGGGATTATTTCTACATGGACCTTTGATGTTCTCAGCAGGTGGAAGATTCCCTACATTCCTGTATTTAAAGAGAAACTCTGTCCCTCCTCTTCTGTAAAGTAAGACTGAGGGAACAGTGTATATTTAGGGTTAATAACATGTTCGATTTGGGTTAGGAATCTCTCTGCCGGATGAATAATGGTATTGGGAACCTGTGATATTTACAAGAATATATAGGTGAAATATAAGTATGAAAACAGAAATGTAGGTAAGATATGAAGCCAGAAGGGCATTGGGCCCTTGAGTGGGATACTTAGGTTTGAATTATGTTCTGCACATGTGTCTCAGATGAATTGATATAAAATGGCATAGGACCTTATACCTTGGATGATTGATTGTCGAAGAGAACATCGAGTCAAAAAGTGATAGTCAGTAGGATTAGTAAGATAGTCAGTAGGTTTAAAAAGAAGAGTGAGTATAGGATTTGGACCAAAAGTTCTTTAGCAATAGAGTTTCGGGTAGAGAGTGAATGTAAATGTCAGCATATGTGAAGTGTGAGTCACAATGATGAACTAGGGAAAATATGTAGGAAAGCAGATATCAATAGAGATATTAGAAAATCAGGCAAAGTGTAAAGTGAGTGATAGAATTAGACATTTCCAACAGGCTTGGGGTTGAATATAAAATCTTTGGAAGAAACAAATATGTAGTCATCAATAGGATTGACATTTGAGAGCATTAGGCAACCAGGACATGGTTGTTTTTGGTAATCCATGCTCACTTTCCATTTAGGCTTTGATACAATCATGAGTTTGACCTTTGCTTTTTGTGTCCAGAATATTACTGTGATAAAATGTATATATAGATAAGGTGACATCAGTATTTCTTCCACCATTTCTGGGAGCAATATTTTGAAGAGGTACAAATTAGTAATGGGGGGACAAATAGGTGTACACTGTGTTTATGATTATAGAGATAATGCATTAACAGACCATACTGTGAATATATAACATAATTGGTTCCAACTTTAAATAATGGATCGAATTGAAATGTAAAAATATACAGGAAATTTTATATTGATATGCATACATTCATTCCAACCAGTTTTACATCTAATGGTAATATTAATGTTATAGTTTATCATGAAGAGTGTGTGAGTTTAGCTTCAAAATTGATTATGGAAATCGAAAATAATGTGTTTGGAAAGAAGTCTCATGAAAAGACCAGTCAAGTAACATGGAAGAATTCATGTGTTCTGAAGCAGGAATTGAAACAAATTCATATAAATTTGCTAACTTGTGGATGAAATATATGTCCTATGATGTGCAAAAACTGAAGAAATAGTAATGTACCAGTGTTGAATTAAAATAAAGGTCAAAATAGACATCAAGTCCCATAGGAATCTATGCATTGATGTTAAACTGAGTCTGTTACTGTAGAAATATTAGGATTTGTAAGCACCATTGATTGAAGTTAGTTTTCATACTGGGAAACAAATATGTATTTCAGGTGGGTGAATATTTCTGAGAATAATCTTGTGAAAAGTTGATTATAAATCCACATACATGAACATGAATGAATTGGTGGAGTGTATATAAGAGACATATATTTCATATTTTATAAAATCTGGAGAGTGTGTATATATATATATATATATATATATATATATATATATATATATACAGAAAAACACAAAAATACATTAAAAAGTATCAATATATATGCCAAACGTAATTTATCAGTAATATATATCATCCACAGGTGAAAATATATTTATTTTAATGAACATGGATTTATGTATAATATTGTTCTACTGGGAAGCTCACCCATAGTTTAAATTTTCAGTTCCAACAGCGTTTACGAGGACTGATCTCTTCTCACAACTCTTTTCTGCCCAGTCAGCCAACTCATAAAAATGTACGTGTGAGACCAGGTAGAATTCTATATTTGCATATAAAAATACATGTGCTGAGTAGGCTACATAGAAAGGAAGACAGGAATTCACATATGTGTTAACTTAAAAAACACGGAGGACTATTTCAATTAAAAATTGAGTAGATTTATAATACCTACCCTCTATCATGCAAAAGGGAAGTCCAACAATACACCATGCCTGCTCTAAACTGCTTGTATTTTCATTCTGTTTGGGTATTTTTTTCCATCATATTAGGATTAGTAGTCAGAGTCTAGTAGGGTATGAGTTAGTGTCAATAATTCAGTATTTCAAATGGAAAATTGTAAAATGGATCAATGTGTATGCAAATGTGTGCTACACAAAAGTTTTCCCACTCTCATTCAGAACAATGCCTTGACATTACCTTCCCCCCAAGTAAGACACAATTAGAGGAGAAGAGTTAGAAAATCTTTGAATACATATCTGAAATGAAAAATGTTCAGGAGTTCACAACCTTGGAGTTGGTAGAGGAGTTTCCAAAAGTAAGGGACAGTGCAAAATCTCCACAAACATGGAGATTTACCAGCCTAAAGACTTCTGGAGAAACTGCCTCTAGGTTGGGCACTTGAAATATATGTTGTTGTCAGGAGCTTTAGCTTTCTTTCTAGTGAGACCATCAAAGCTTGGTCTGCACATCTGTGACCTGGAGGACATGGTTTATAATTCTCCAATGAACATGAAGCAGCAGTGTTGAATTCTCTCTTTGTAGGTAAACTATGGCCACTGGGGGCTAAGTGTCTCCCCATGTAGACTGCTAAGCCATTTGGTCATCCTCCACTTTTCAAAACGTTTCTTGATACTGCACTCGGAGTTTGGTATTTGCTTCATGAAATACAAGGAGTTCAACTGGGACAAAGGGCTGGAGGAAGTTTTGTCACATGTGGTGGGTCAGGGTCTGCAGGAGAATGCACCAACAGGGCTTGTATACCACATAGGTTGCTCCCTTGACCATAGAAACCTGATTTTTAACATTGCCTTGAAACCTCTCTATTTAACCAGATGTCTTTACATACAGGATCTGCTGGCTGCATCTTGTCAGTCACAAGCCATTTGGAAGCCAATGGCAGATCCACATGACCCAACCACAGATGTTTTATCACACACTTGCTCACCACTGCTCTAGGCCCATTACTCAACAGGCTTCAAATGACTGGCATCTCTTTTCTACACCATTTTCATGAAAACCAGTCAATCAACGCACTGTCTGGTACACTCATGATCAGCAACTGGACATCCAAATATTCTCCAGTGCCACCTGGTCAAGGGAATTTCAAAAATTTCATGGTATTTATCTAGCCAATTTTCAAGGATGAAGGTGGAGACACTGTGGGTTTCAATTCATTCAGGAATCATTTAATGGTGAGGAAGCTCATTTCAATGAAAGCTCTGGAGAACTCTCACAGGCAAGTCTTCCCAAAGAGTGGCCAAAAGGTCACATGAAGCCAGGCCCATTGAAGTCTACAATTGAGGTCCATGTGTGTTTTTACTATCAAATATGTCTGCCAAGTTTTTCAGAATAAAATTATGTGATATCCTCCTGAGATTCCCAGTGCTCTGTGGAAAGCGACACTGGGCCTAGATCTCAGTTTCCAAGGGTGACTGTCATGCGTGGCCTCCTAAATCCCAACACAATTCATGGCAATATTTCTCTGAGGTAAGTTCCAGAACTCAGTCTCTAAGGGGAATGACACCATAGTTCAAGCCCAATTGGATCCAGTCATCTCTTCCAACTGCCACACGAATGACCACAATTAAAACCAAAACACTCCCACATGGCCCTCATCTTGTTAAATATAGACACTCATCATAAACTCTGGCTGGAGGTTTCCATGCGGGACGCATCCCAAGACAGTATCCAAAATATTCTCCCTTGCCCCTCATTTGCCTAAAGTCAGGGTGGCCTGGACACCCTTCCTGTGAACCAGAAGTGATCAAATAGGCCTGCTGTTAATACTTCTCTGCTTCTCCAATTTGAGGCCTATTGACTCTCAGGTATAGATTCTTTATGTGATTTGGAGTCACGAGAAAACACAAGCACCTCTGCAGGACTTTGAAAAACTCATTTGACCCAAAGGATCCCTGTCTCACTTGACAGAGGTCAGGTACCTAACAGAGGAAGGCAAGAGACTCATCCACAATGACTGATTTTTTGCCATTATGGTTTTGATTGCACACATGGTATCTATCTTTAGATCCATCATGTGCTGAAAATTTAAGCCATAACCTCATACAGGGCTAGGAGGCTGATTCAAACACATCCCTTTCCAAAGCAAAGTTCCACAAGTTATGCCCATTTATTTCCATTTTAAAAGTGTTTTATTCAGGCTTCACAAAGGGGTGGCCTGAGGCAAAGACCTTCCTGACATTCAGGGCAACAGAACAATAGGTAAGCAAATGAACTAAAATATGGTTTCTTCACTGAGCGTTTACTGGTCACAATGATGTCTGAGTTTTCTAAGATGATCCCATTCCCAAGTACATGGCCATGTCACAGAGCTTGGGGGTGGTATGTATCTTGGACACAAAACTATGAGGCTATTCTGGAGAGTGGACAGAATTCAGGAAGAAAACAGGAACTTAGGAAGTTAGTAGGTGTTGCCCATCCATAAGGAAAGCCACAGTCCATTCATCAACTAGGCCTGATGAATGCTGGAAAGTTTTCTACTAGACAGGACACATACATTGATACATTCTCTTTTCAAATGTCTACAACCATGGACAGAGTGGGATACACAGTCATAGAAGCACTTGCCTAGTCAAACGACTTACTAGAAACAGTGCACTCTAATCCAAACAAACAGCCTTTCCTACCTATTCTCAGAACATGAGACAAAACCACAAACTCACACCCACATCCACAAAGGCACCTCCTTACCCAAAGTAGGTCTGTGACTATCCGGAGTGTCCTCTGAATGGTGGGAAATACTATGTTCCCCTAAAATGGCCTGTCCTGTCACAGATCTGGTCTCCTTGGCCAACTCTGTGAAGTTGTCAACAGCCAGCGGTGAACCATTACCTGCTTTTTCAGGAAAGGCCCCTCTTCAGAGCTCTTCAGGCATTTGGCAATCCTCATATCAGTAGGTACCAAGGAAGACTGACTCTGTCCTTGGTAAATCTAAACAAGTGAGACCACTGGGATTGGGACTTGGACTGGCTCTCGGTGCCTGGCTTCCTGGATCACAAATTCAGAGATTTCCATCACCAGGAAAGTGAGGTGAGGTCACTTCCTTCAGGAACTGAATGAGGTCACTGCCTTGGCAACCACTTTGTCCTACCAGATTCATCCAAGGTTCCCATGAGATGGAGGCTGCCACTACTTCCTGTGACACTTTCACAAGTTAGAATGGTATATCAACCATAGCCACCTGGGAACAGCTCTCCACATAGGCATGGATTGATCAATCTTCTCTACATTAAGAAAGGAGAGGCTGATTCAGACACATCCCTTAATACTGACCAGGTTGTTTGTCATGGAAGATGACTTTTGCTCTATTAGGTCCTTCATAGCTGCCTGCAACTTCTCCAGGGTATCATTTCTGCTTGTACCTTTGATGTTCTCAGCAGGTAGAAGAGCTTCTACATTACTGTATTGTAAGGCAAACTCTGTCCCGGCTCTTCTGTACAGTTAGTTTGAGGGTACAGTGTATGGTTAGGGTAATAACAGGTTCGATTTAGGTTAGGAATCATACTGAGGAATGAACAATGGTATTGGGAACTCGCAATATTTACGAGAATATATAGGTGAAATATAAGTATGAAAACAGAAATCTAGATAAGATTTGAATCCAAGAAGGGCATTGGGTTGTTGATTGGGATACTTAGCTTTGAATTATATTCTGCACAGGTGTCTCAGATAAATTGATATACAATGGCATAGGACCTTGTACCTTGGATGATTGATTGTCAAAGAGAATTTCCAGTCAAAAAGGGATAGTCGGTAGGATTAGGAAGATAGTTGGTAGGTATAGAAAAAAGAGTGAGTATAGGATTTCGAACAAAACTTCTTTAGCAATAGGGTTTCAGATAGAGAGTGAATGTAAATGTCAGCACATGTGAAGAGTCAGTCACAATGATGAACTCAGAAAAATATGTATGAAAGCAGATATCAATGGAGACATTAGGAAATCAGGAAAAGCATAAAGTGAGGGTTAGTATTAGTCATTTTCAACAGGGTTGAGGTTGAATATATAATCTTAGGAAGAAACAAATATGTAGTCACCAATAGGATTGATTTAGGAGCATTAAGCAACCTGGACATGGATGTTTTTAGAAATCCATGCTCACTTTCCATTTAGGATTTGGTGAAAGGTTAATAAGATAGGTACTTGTCACTTCCTGTTTTTCTGTATGCTTAACAAAACACTGTTGAAACCTTGAGGACTGTTTGCTAATCTTTTTCCCAGAATGTGCTGTCCCCGACTACCAAACTGAGAATGTACACCCTCACCTGTTTGCACGCAAACCGCCCACTCGCCCTGACCCATCAATAAACTTCCCTCCCTGCCCTCTTCAAGAAAATTATATAAGCTCTGCTTAAGCTATTCTCATTGCTCTCTGCTCTATTCAAGTGAGCTCTGAGCCCCAGAATGCTAGACTCCCAATAAACCCAGGGTAACTTTTGATGTGGAGGGGACCCCAGTAAACTTTGAAGTGGATACAGGGGCAGTATATTTAGTCCTTAAGGCCCCACTGGGCCCTCTATCAAATAGAAGCTCTCTAGTTCAAAGTGCTAACACCAGTAAATATGGGAATTAGACAACTAAGAAAACCATGGACATGAGGAAAGGAAAAATCCATCACTCCTTCCTAGTAATCCCAGAATGCCTGGCCCCATTGATGGGCAGAGATCTGCTCACCAAGCTCCAGGCCAAAATGACGTTAACCCCGAAGGCCCCAAAATGATATTTCTAAATCCTTCAGTATAAACTCCTAAATTCACGGCTTTAAATATGTCAGTAGAAGATGTACAGCAACTCTTCACACCCCCCAAGACTGATCAAACAGGCAAGCTACCCCAGAAATGGATAACAGATTACCCAGATGCCTGGAAAAAAACTGCTGGGTTAGGCCTAGCCATGAAACAACCTCCAAAAACAGTGGAGTTAAAAACCTCAGCCTCCCCAATCAATGTCAAACAATATCCTCTGAGCAAAAAAGCTAAAGATGGGATAAGGCCCCATATTCAGAAATATCTGGCCTTAGGGTCCTAAGGCCTTGTCAATCATCCTAAAACACTCCCCTACTACCAGTATAAAAAGCCAGGAACTGGGGACTATCCCCCATTCAAGACATAAGAGAGACCTACAACAGAGTGTAGGACATTCACCCCAGTGTACCTAATCCGTACAATCTGCTTATCACTCTGAACCCTGAGAGGAAATGGTATACTGTTATGGACTTAAAAGATGCTTTCTTTTGCTTGCCTCTGCATAATTATAGTCAGTTGCTGTTTGCTTGCTAGTGGGTAGACCCAGAAACTGGAACGTCTGGTCAACTAACTTGGACTAGACTCCCCAAAAGGATTGAAAAACTCCCCCACTCTCTTTGATGAAGCCCTCCACAGAGATCTCAACAGCTTCAGAACTACGCACCCCGAAGTCACCCAGCTTCAATATGTGGATGACCTGCTACTGGCAGCCAACACCAAGGATATCTGTGAATCTGGGACCCAAGCAGTATTATATGAGCTTCCTCAACTCGGGTATAGAGCTTCTGCCTAAAAGGCCCAAATATGCCAGCAAGAAGTAATCTTCCTGGGCTATTCCTTTAGGGGCAGTAAACGATGGCTCACTGAGCCCAGAAATCAAACGGTTGTGCAGATACCACCCCCATCTAACAGCAGACAACACAGAGAGTTTCTTGGGACTGCTGGATTTTGCAGGTTAAGGATTCCTGTGTTTGGGTCCTTAACTTCTCATTTATACCCGCTGTTAAAGGGAGATGCCCAATTCTAATGGACCCCTGAGCACCAGCAAGCTTTTGATAACATCTAAGGACACTGACACTGTACTCCTCAACTTCACTGAGCAAAGCCTGAAATTTCAGAAAGCCCTACACTACGTTAAAAATGTACATCAGTTCACTCACCTTGGTTCAAAGAAATTGCAGGCATTCCTGAAGGATCAAGAACAGAGTTTTCCACTAACCGACTCACAGTGAAAGGAAATAACTGAACAGGTAAAAAATGCCTGTCGGGTCTGTCAATAGCTTAATGCTTACACGTCCAAGCTTCCTGCAGGAAAGCACCTACGAGGAACCAGACCAGGACAATTCTGGGAAGTGGACTTTACTGAAATTAAGCAAGCATGGTATGGACATAAATATCTCCTACTCTTTGTAGATGTATTTCAGGATGGATTGAAGCCTCCCCCCCCAAAAAAAAAGGTGCAAATGGTGGTCAAGAAGATCCTGAAAGATATTTTTCCAAGGTACGGCCTGCCTAAGGTAATAGGGTCTGATAATGGACCAGCGTTCATGGCCCAGGTAACTCAGGGGTTAGCTAGGACCCTGGGGATTAATTGGAAGTTACATTGTTCTTATAGACCCCAGAGTTCAGGACAGGTAAAAAAAATTAAATAGAACCATTAAAGAGACCTAAATAAAATTAAGCTTAAAGAGTAGCATAAAAGATTGGACTATGCTCCTGCCTTATGCACTGTTTCATGCAAGAAATACTCCCTCTGTTTCTTTGTGTAACCTCACCCCCTATGAAATTCTCTATGGGGCCTCATCTCCAGTATGGGACCTAACCCTAACTCAAAGATCTAATGATCCCTTCCACACCACCTTGCTTGACAGACTTAAAGTTCTGGAAGGAACTCAGCAATACCTGTGGAAACAGCTGGCCACTGCCTACCAACCTGCTGAAGAGGGTACTCCACATCTATATCAAGTAAGAGACTTTGTCTACATAAGACGACATCAGGTGTCATCCCTGGAACCCGGCTGGACAGGACCATACCAGGTGCTACTTATAACACCTACAGTGCTAAAGTTAGACGGAATCACTTCCTGGTTCCTAATTCTCATCTCAAGCCTGGGCCCTGTCCAGAATCTGGCTGGAAAATGGAAAAGACTGGTAACATTTTCAAATTGCGTATTCACCATGTGAATAAGACTATAGACTCTCCACTTGGCCACCAGTAGTCCTAACCCTCATCAGCCCGTTCAGCAGCGATGGTTGATCACAAATCCTACTAGACAAGAAGTATGGTCTATCGCACATACAGCCCACTTAGGGACCTGGTGGCCATCTATCCACCAAGAAATTTGTCAGCTGGCTATACATCTTTCCTATTGGGAAATCCCTGATGAAGAGGATCCCCAAAAATTCCATTAAATACTTTCCATAAAATAGATAATAGAAACAAACATTATGGATGTAGGGGCACACGAGCCAGATGCAGGTTGGCTAGCCTAGATTACTATGTTTGCCCGGCGGACTACCAAAGCCAAAAACAGCCACGACTGTGTGGGGGAAATGCCAACTTCTTCTGTAAATAATGGGGATGTGAGGATACAGGGGCTACCTGGTTGAAGGGAAACTCCTCATCAAATTCAGTACACAGCATTGGCCATATTACCAGTTAGATAACAAAAACCGATGGCCCCCAGAGGGGTCTCTAGATCCTCAAATTTTGCATGACCTTTTCAACTTCGACAAGTGCTCAAAAGGGTGGAAGGAAATTTCCCTACGTGTAGGCCTTTTCCCTTGTATGCTCAAATCCTGAACTATGCTTCTCCAATAGATCCTCACCTGCAGCCTTCTGCCCCAGACTCTCTGCTGTCACTCCCACATCAGCAACCTGATTTCTCAGCTCCAGTTACTAGATCAAAAACCCAAATTTCCGTCGGTTCTCAGACCATTGCTCCCTTGCGGAGCTTGCAGGTACTGAGGTACCCTTCCACTCACTCACTCCTCTCTCCTCCTGTCAGTGCCTGCACCGGGTCCCACCAGGTCCTCTTACCAGCTAACCCAAAGCTCAAACCAGCTAAGGAGTGCCCTCAAACACCTATCCAAGATGTAATTAAAATGGCCTTTAAAGTTGCTTTGTCATCACTGAAAACAGGTTACAAAGAATTTAAAGTCCCTCACAGGCTTTTTGGGATACTCACTCCCGTCTTCCCCTCTGCTCTACCTGTTCTACTGCTCAAGTTTTGTTGCCAGGAAAATTCCAAACCCCTTTCCCATAATTCTTTTATATCTCTTTTTCCTCATTCTCAGATCCACAGAGCTGCTCTCATCCCCTTCCTTCCCTGTCTTCCCCTCTGTACCAGGCCCACAGAAAAGTCTTAAATGACCTTCTCCAGAAGTCTTCACCATGGCTGACTTTAAGCCTTTCAGCAACACAGTTCCTATAAAAGAGTTCAATGTAGATAAACTTCCTCTATTCGTGTTGCTCTGTTCTACTTGGCCACTGGCTGGAAAAATCAGCACTCCTAAGCTAGACACCCCCTTACTAGTTTTTAACAAAATATATGAAGAAGGCCTCTGGCCTAGAGCTGGGGCTTCATAGAGATGGCTACATTTCTAAGATAAAGAAGTTACCAACTGGGCTCCATGGTAACAGCTGGCAGGGAGGAAAAGAAAAAAAAGAAGAAAAAAGCTCTCCCCATCCCAGGTGTCCTTAAGACGTTAACTTGCCCAGAACAGAGGGAAAAAAAAAAAACAGAAACAAAAACTGCTTTTTGTGAACTTCTGCAGACTGTGAACTTCTGAGCCCCTTCCCTTACATGCTGGGTACAAAATTCTGAAACAACCTAAACTTGGGGTTCAGGGATTAATTGATTACAACAGAAGCAATGCCCTCTAAATCCGGATGCAACCTAATAAGATTGTTTCCCTGTCTTCTGTGCTATCTTAGGTGCCTTGCGTTGTCCGTCTCTACAGCAGTACAATTCTATATACTTAAACATTGTTTATGTTTTCATAAAATGGTCAGCAGATGTGACTAATTATGTAATGGTGCAGATGTTTTCCAGAGTGCTCTATCATGACGCAGGTACATTTAAATATCAAATAGGGGGGGGGGCAAACAACCCGGTTCTGCCAGGAACCTGATTCCCTCACTTTAGTCATCCTATTATGAACAGGAGTTGCTGCAGGGGTGGGCACAGAAACCACTGCCCTGGTCCATGGGACACAACAAATGACCCAATTAGAAGCAGTAATAGACCAAAACTTAAAGATATTAAAAACCTCCTTCACAGCTTTACACGAATCCTTAAACTCTCTCTCTGAAGTTATTTTACAGAACAGTCAAGGGTTGGACCTCTTCTTCATGAGAGAAGGGGCCTTCGTCCTGCATTGAGGGAAGAATGTTGTTTTTATGCTGACCATACTGGAGTTGTAAAAGAATCTATGATTAAATTAAGAAGATGCCTTGAAGAGCATCAACAAGAGAGAGAGGCCCAAAAAAGATGGTTTGAGTCTTGGTTCACAAAGCCCCCTCGTTAACTACGTTTTTATCAGCCCTGGCCGGTCCATTAATAATCCTCATATTATTGGTAACTGTAGGACCCTGTTTGATCAACCGTGTAGTTTCCTTTCTCCATGCTCAAATTGGACAAGTTAAATTTATGGTAATCAGAAAACAATATACCACACTAGCAAACATATAATGTGACACCCCCAATGATCATTTTTATGATTAAAAGTAACCAAAAGAAGAAGTGGGGAATGAAAGGTTAATAAAATAGGTACTTGTCACTTCCAGTTTTTCGGTATGCTTAACAAAACACTGTTGATATCTTGAGAACTGTTTGCTAATCTAGTTCCCTGAAAGTGCTGTACCCAACTGCAAAACTGCAGAATGTACTTTCTCACCCGTTTGGATGCAAACTGCCCACTAGCCCTGACCCATCAATAAACTTTCCTCTATGCTCTCTCCAAAGAAAGTATATAAGCTCTGCTTAAGCTGTTCTCAGGGCTCTGTGCTCTATTCAAGGGAGCTCTGACCCCAGCATGCTGGACGCCCATAAATCCTTGGCTGTTGCATGAGACAGTCTCTGGTAGTCTCTTCCTCCCACTCTCGCCTGACCTTTACATTGGTAAAATAAAAAGTGTCATTTTTGCTTTTTGTGTCCAGAATATTACTGTGATAAAATGTATATGTAGATAAGGTGACATGAGTATTTCTTCCACCATTTCTGGGAGCAATATTTTGAAGATGTATAAATTAGTATTGGGGGTACAAATAGGTATATCCTGTGACTCTGAATATAGAGATAATGCATGAATAGACCATGCTGTGAATAAATAATATAATGGATTCCAAATTTAAATAATGGATTCCATTGATATCTGAAAATATACAGGAAATCTTATATTGATATACATACATTTATTCCAACCACTAATACATCTAATGGTAATATTAGGATTATGGTTTATCATGAAGAGTGTGTGAGTTTTGCTTCAAAAGTGATCATGGAAATTGAAAATAATGTGTTTGGAAAGAAGTCTCATGAAAAGCCCAGTCAAGAAACCTAGAGGAATTCATGTGTTCTGAAGCAGGAAGTGATGAAAGTGAAACAACTGCCTATAAGTTTGCTAACTTGTGGATGGAATATATATCCTATCATGTGCATTAATTGAAGAAATAGTAATGTACCAGTGCTGAATAAAAATGACCATCAAAATACACATCATGTCTCACTGGAATCTACTTGCATTGATGTTAAAATGGGTCAGTTACTATAGAAATAATAGTATTTGTATGCAACATAAACTGAAGTTAGTTTTCAGTACTGGAAACAAATATGTATTTCAGGTGGATGAATATTTCTGAGAAAAATCTTGTGAAAAGTTGATTATAAATCCATATACATGAACATGAATGAATTTAGAGAGTGTATATAAGCACATATATTTCTGGAGAGTATATATATATATACACACACATACACACACACAAAATACACACACACACACAGACATTAAATTAGCAATATATATTCCAATCGAAATTTATCATGATATATATATCATCCACAGATGCAAAAATATTTCTCTTACTGAACATGGAATTATGTATAATGTTGTTCAACTAGGAAGCTCACCTATAGGTTGAATTTTCAGTTCCAACAGCGTTTAAGAGGAGTGATCACTTCTCACAAATTGTATTTGCCAAATCAGCCACCTCACAAGAATGTACATGTGATATCAGGTATGATTCTATATGTGCATTTAAAAGTACATGTGCTAAATAGGATACAGAGAAAGGGAGACAGGAATTCACATATTTGTTAACCTTAAAAACACATGGAGAACTATTTAAATTAAATATTGACTAGATTTATAACACCTACCATTAATCATGCAAAAGACAAGTACAACTATGCACTATGATTCCTCCTAACTGCTTGTATTCCTATTCTGTTTGTGTTATTTTTCTCCATCATATTAGGAGTAGTAGTCAGAGTCTAGTAGGGTATGGGTTCGTGTCAGAGATTCAGTATTTTGAATGGAAAATTGTAAAATGAATGCAATGTGTATGTAAATATGTGCTACAAAAAAATGTTCACACTCTCATTCAGAACATTGCCTTGACATTGCCTTCGTTCCAAGTAAGACACAATTAGAGGAGAAAAGTTAGAAAGTCTGTGAATATATATCAGGAATGAAAAATGCTCAGGAGTTCACAACCTCCGAGGTGGTAGAGGAGTTTTCAAAAGTAAGGGACAGGGTAAACATTTCTCAAACATGGAGCTCTGCTGGTGTAAAGACTTCTTGAGAAACTTTTTCTGAGGTTGGGCACTTAAAATATATGTTGTTGTAAAGAGCTTTAGCTTCCTTTGTTGGGAGACCATCAAATCTGGGTGTGCAACAATGTGACCTGGAGGATATTGTTTCTAATTTTCCAATGAACATGACGCAGCAGTGCTGAATACTCTCTTTGTAGTTTAACTATGGTCACTGGGTTGTAAGTGTCTCCACGTGTGGACTGTGAAGCCATTTGGTCATTCTCCAATTTTCGTGGTGTTTCTCACAGGTGCACTGAGAGTTTGGTATTTGCTTCATGAAATACAAGGAGCTAAATTGGGACACAGTGCTGGAGAGAGTTCTGTCCCGTGTGGAGGGTCACGGTCTGCATGAGAATGCACCAACCAGGATTCAATTCCACATAAGTTGCCCCCATTTCCATAGCAACCTGATTCTGAACATTGCCCTGAAACCTCTCTATATAAAAAATGCCTTTGCATAGAAGGGTCTGCTGGCTGTACCATGTCAGTCACAAGTCTTTGGGAAGCCAATGGCAGATCCACATGTCACCACCACACATGTTTTATCACACACCTTCACACCACTGCTCTAGGCCCACTAATGAGCAGGATCCAATTTACTGGCATCACTGTTCTACACAAATTTCATGAAAGCCAGTCAATCAAGGCACTGTCTGGTACACTCATCATCATCAACAGGACATCCAAAAGTTCTCCAGTGCCACCTGGTCATGGGAATTTCAAAAATTTCATGGTATTTATCAAGCCATTTGTCAAGGATGAAGTTGGAGGCTCTGGGGGTTTCAATTCATTCAGGAACCATTAAATGTTGAGGAAGCTCATTTCAATGAAACCTCTAGAGAACACTCACAGGCAAGGCTTCCCAAAGAGTGGCCAAAAGGTCACATGAAGCCAGGCCCATTGAGGTCTACAATGTGAGGTCCATGCGTGTGTTGACTCAACTGTGGCTGCAAAGTCTTTCAGAATAAAATCATGTGATATCCTGGCTGAGATTCCCAGTGCTCTGTGGAAAGCCACTCTGGGCCTAGATCTCAGGTTCCAAGGGCAACTCTAATGCATGGCCTAATAAAATTCAAACACAATTCATGACAATGCTTCCCTGAGGTCAGTTCCCGAACTCAGACTCTAAGGGGAATCACACCAGAGTTAAAGCCCAGGTAAACCCAGGCATCTATTCCAAGTGCCACACAACTTACCACAATTCAAAACAAAATTCTCCCACATTGCCCTTATCTTCTTCCATGTAGACACTCATCATAACCTCTGGATGGAGTTTTCCATGAGGGGCACAGACCAAGACAATGTCCAAAATATCCTACCTTTCCCCTCATTTGCCTAAAATCAGTGTGGCCTGGAAACCCTTACTGTGAACGAGGAGGGATCAAATAGGTCTGCCATTAATACTGCTTGGCTTCTCCAATTTGAGGAATACTGACTGTGGGGTTCAGATTCTTTATGTGAATTGGAGTAATGAGAACACCAAAGCGCATATGGGCTAGCCTCTGCAGGGCTTTGAATAACTCACTTGACCCAAAGGATCCCTATTCTCACTTGATGGATGTCAGGAACCTTAGAAAGGAAGGCGAGAGTCTTCATCCACAATGACAGCTCTTTTGCCTATTTTGGTTCTGTATGCATCCATGGGATCTTTCTTTAGATCCATAAGGTGCTGAGAATCTAAGCCACAACCTCACACAGGTCCAAGAGGCTGATTCAGACACATCCCATTCCAAAGCAATTAAGCAAAGAGCCCTAGGTGATGCCCATTCATTTCCATTTGAATACTGTTTTCTTCAGGCTTCACAAATTGGTGGCCTGAGGCAAAGAACTTTGTGACATTCATAGCAACAGAATAATAGGTAAGCAAAAGGCCCAAAGAAGGGTTTCTCCACTGAGATTTAGTGGTCACACATATATCTGATTTTTCTGAGATGCTCACAATTCACTTGAGCTATACAGTACATGGCCATGTCACAGAGCTTGGAGGTGGTACATACCTTAGAGACAAAACCATGAGACTACTCTGGAGAGGGGCCAGAATTCTGGAAGAAAACTGAAACTTAGGAAGACTGCAGGTGTTACCCATTGATAAGGCAATCTGAACTCCATTCATAAATTGGGCAGGATGAATGCTGGGAAGCTTTCTACTAGAGAGGACACATCCATTGATGCATTCTTTTTTCTAATGAGTACAACCACGGACACAGTGAGGTAAAGAGACATAGAAACACTCGCCTTGTCAAATGACTTACAATAAACAGTTCATTCCACACCAAAAAAAAAAGCGCCTTGCCTACCTATTCTCAGAACATGAGACAAAACCACAAATCAACACCCACAAAGGCAGCTCCTTCCCCCAAGAAGGTCTGTTACTATCCGGAGTGTCCTCTGACTGGTGGGCCATATTATGTTCCCCTGAAATGGCCTGAAATGTCTCAGATCTGGTCTCCTTGGCCAACTCTGTGAAGGTGTCAGGACCCAGAGGTGAGCCACTACCTGCTTTCTCAGGAAAGGCCCCTCTTCAGAACTTTCCTGGCATTTTGCATTCCTCATATCAGTAGGTAGCAAGAAAGACATACTCTGTCCTTGGTAAATCCAAACAAGTGAGACCACTGGGACTGGGACTGGGACTGGCTCTGAGTGCCTGGCTTCATGAATCTCAAGTTCTGAGATTTCCTTCACTAAGGAAGTGATGTGAGGTCACTTCCTTCAGGAACTGAATGAGGTCACTGCCTTGGCAACCACTTTGTCCTACCAGTGGCTTCCAAGTCTCACATGAGAAGGAGGCTGCCCCTACTTCCTGTGACACTTTCACAAGTTAGAATGGTATATCAACCATAGGCACCCGGGAACAGCTACCCACACAGGCCTGGTTTGGTCCATCTTCTCTACATTAAGAAGAGAGAGGCTGATTCAGACAGAACCCTTCATCCTGACCAGGTTGTTTGCCATTGAACATGACTTTTGCTCTCTCAGGTCCTTCATAGCTGCGTATATATTCTCCAGTGATCATTTCTGCATGGAACTTTGAGGGTCTCAGTAGGTGGAAGACCTCCTACATTTCTTTACTGTAAGACCAACTCTGTCCCTTCCCTCTGTAAATTTAGATTGAGGGAACAGTATATGGTTAGGGTTAACAACATGTTTTATTTGTGTTAGGAATCATTCTCCTGGATGAATAATGGTATTGGGAACCTGAAATATTTATAAGAATATGTATTTGAAATATAAGTATGAGAAGAGAAATCTAGGTAAGATTTGAAGCCAGGAAGGGCATTGGGCCCTTGATTATGATATTTAGCTTTGAATTACATTGTGCATTGTGGTCTCAGGTAAATCTACATACAATGGAATAAAACCTAGTACCTCAGATGCCTGAATGTCGAAGAGAACATCCAGTCAAAAAGGGATAGTCAGTAGGATTTGGAAGATAGTAGGTTTAGGTTGAAGAGTGAGTCTTTGAGTTGGAACAATAGTTCATTAGCAATAGGGTTTCGTTTAGAGAGTGAATGAAAATGTCAGCACATATGAAGAGTCAGTCACAATGATGAACTGGGGAAAATATGTAGGAAAGCAGATATAAAATAGAGACATTAGGAAATCAGGCAAAGTATAAAGTGAGTAACAGGATTAGACATTTTCAACAGGGTTGAGGTTGAATATATGATATTAGGAGAAACAAAAAGGATTGAAATTTGAGAGCATTAGGTGACCTGGACATGGGTGTTTTTAGTAATATATATTCACTTTCAATTTAGGCTTTGGTACAATCATAAGTGTTACCTTTACATTTGTGTCTAGAATATTACTGTAATAAAATCTATATGTAAATCAGGTGACATGAGTATTTCTTCCACCATTATGAGGAGCAATATTTTTAAAACCTATAAATTAGTATTGGGGAAAAAATAGGTGTACCCTGTTTTGATGAATATAGAGATGATGAATGAATAGAAGATACTGTGAATAAATAATATAACTGGAACCAACATTAGAAATTGGAATTGGAATAAATTGATATCTGAAAATATACAGGAAATCTTATATTGATATTGGCATACATACATTCATTACAACCAGTTGTACATCTAATGGTAATATTAGTGTTACGGTTGATCATAAAGAGTGTGTGAGTTTTGCTTCAAAATTGATTATGCAAATCGAAAATAATGTGTTTGCAAAGAAGTCTCATAAAAGACCAGTCAAGAAACATGGAGGAATACATGTGTTCTGAAGCAGGAAGTGATTGAAAGTGAATAAAATGTTTTAAATTTTGAAATTTTGGATGAAATATTTATCCTATGATGTGCATAAACTGAAGAAATAGTACTGTACCAGTGTTGAATAAAAATGAATGTCAAAATACACATCATGTCCCATAGGAATCTACTTGCATTGATATAAACCTGGGTAAGTTACTGCAGAAATATTAGGATTTGTATGCACCTTTCATTGAAGTTAGTTTTCAGTATTAGGAAACAAATATGTGTTTCAGGGGAATGAATATTTCTGAGAAAAATCTTGTGAAAATTTGATTATAAATCCACATACATGAATATGAATGTATTTAGGGAGTGTATAATAAGACACATATATTTCATATTTTAAAAAATCTGGAGATTATATATATATATATATATATATATATATATATATATATATATATATACACACACAAAACACAAACAGACATTAAAGAGTAGTAGTATATATGCCAATCGAAATTCATGGTGAAATATATATCGTCCACTGATCCAAAAATATTAATTTTACTGAACATGGATTTATGAATAATGTTGTTCAACTAGGAAGATCACCCATAGGTTGAATTTTAAGATCCAACAGCATTTAGGAGGAGTTATCTCTTCTCATAATTTTTATCTGCCACGTCAGCCTCCAAACAAGTATGTACATGTGATACCAGCTAGGATTCTATTTGTGCATATAAAAATACATTTGCTGAATAGGCTACAGAGAAAGGGCGATAGAAATTCACATATTTGTTAACTTTAAAAACACATGGAATACTATTTCAATTAAAAATTATCTAGATTTATAACACCTACCCTACATAATGCAAAAGGCAAGTCCAACTATACACCATGCCTTCTCTGTACTGCTTGTATTTCTATTCTGTTTGGGTTATTTTTCTCCATCATATTAGGATTAGTAGTCAGAGTCTAGTAGGGTATGGGTTCGTGTCAGGGATTCAGTATTTTGAATGGGAAATTGGAAAATGAATCCAATGTGTTTGCAAATATGTGCTACACAAAACTCTTCCCACTCTCATCCACAACAATGCCTTGACATTACCTTCACCCCAGGTAAGACACATTTAGAGGAGAAGAGTTAGAAAATCTGTGAATGCAAATCTGGAATGGAATATGCTAAGGAGTTCACAACCTTGAAGGTGGTAGAGCAGTTTCCAAAAGTAAGGGACATGGTAAACACTCCACAAACATGGAGCTCTGCTGGCCTAAAGACTTCTTGAGAAACTGCCTCTGAAGCTGGGCACTTGAAATATATGTTGTATTAAGGAGTTTTAGCTTCTTTTGTAGTGAGACCATCAAAGCTGTGTCTGCATCTATATGACCTGGAGAACATGGATTCTTATTTTCCAATGAACCTGAGGCAGCAGTGCTGAATTCTCTCTTTGTAGGTAAAGTGTGGCCACTGGAGGCTAAGTTTCACCCCGTGTGGACTGTGAAGCCATTTGGTCCTCCTCAAATTTTTGTGGTGGTTCTTGCTGCTCCACTGGGGCTTTGGTATTTGCTCCACAGAATACAACAAGTTCAACTGGGACACAGTGCTAGAGGGAGTTCTGTCATGTGTGGTGGGTTAGGGTCTGCAGGAGAATGAAACAACCAGGCTTCTTTCCCACATAGCTTGCACCCTTGACCATATCAACCTGATTCTGATCATTACCCTGAAAGCTCTCCAAATAAAAAGATGCCTTTACAAATAAGGGTCTGCTGGCTGCACCATGTCAGTCACAAGCCATTTGGAAGCAAATGGGCGAATCACATGGACCCACCACAGATGTTTTATCACACACGTGGCCACCACTGCTCTAGGCCCACTACTCAGCAGGCTCCAACTTACTAGCATCTCTGATCTACATTATTTTTATAAATTCCAGTCAATCAAGGCACTCTCTGGTATACTCATGATCAGCAACAGGACATCCAAAGATTCTCCAGTGCCACCTGGTCATGGGAATTTCAAAAATTTCATGGTATTTATCTAGCCATTTTTCAAGGATGTAGTTGGGAGGCACTGTGGCTTTCAAGAACCATTAAATGTTGAGGAAGCTCATTTCAGTGAAACTCTGGAGAACGCTCATAGGCAATGCTTCCCAAAGAGTGGCCAAAAGGTTACATGAAGCCAGTCCTATTGAGGTCTACAATGTGAGTTCCATGTGTGTTTTGACTCTCAAGTATGGCTGCCAAGTCTTTAAGAATAAAATCATGGGATAATTTGGCTGAGATTCCCAGTGCTCTGTGGAAAGCCACCCTGGACATTGATCTAAGTTTATAAGGGCGACTCTCATGCATGGCTTCCTAAAATCCCAACTCAATTCATGGCAATACTTCTCTGAGGTCACTTCCAGAACTCAGTCTCTAAGGGGATTCACACCAGAGTTCAAACCCAGGTGGACCCAGTCATCTCTTCCAACTGCCACACAAATGACCACAATTAAATCCAAAATACTCCCACATGGCTCTCATCTTCTTCCATATAGACACTCATCATAACCTCTAGCTGGAGGTTTCTATGAGGATCGCAGGACAAGACAGTGTCCAAAATACGCACTCTGGCTCGTCATTTCCGTAAAGTCAGAGTGGCCTGGACACCCCTCCTGTGAACCAGAAGTGATCAAAAAGGCCTACCATTAATACTGCTCAGCTTCTCCAATTTGAGGCCTACTGACTGTGGGGTTTAGATTTTTTATGTGCATTGGGGTCATGAGAAAACCCAAGCACCTATTGGCTAGCCTCCGCAGGGCTTTGAAGAAGTCATTTGACCCAAAGAATTCCTATTCTCACTTGATGGAGGTCAGGAACCTTACAGAGGAAGGCAAGAGATTTTATCCACAATGACTTCTCTTTTGGCCATTTTGGTTTTGGATGCACACATGGCATCATTCTTTAGATCCATCAGGTGCTGAGAATGCAAGCCACAGCCTCACACATAGCCAACAGGCTGGCTCAGACACATCCCTTTCAAAAGCAATTACTCAAAGAGAGACAGGTGATGCTCATTCATTTCCATTAGAAAACTGTTTTATTCAGGTTTCACAAAGTGGTGCCTTAGGCAAAGACCTTCCTGACATTCAGTGCTACAGAACAATAGGTAAGCAAAGGCCCAAAGCAGGGATTCTCCACTGAGACTTTCATGGTCACACAGATATCTGAGTTTTCTGAGATTCTCGCCATTCCCTTCAGCTATCCAGTACACGGCCATGTCACAGAGCTTGGAGGTGCTACATATCTTGGTCACAAAACCATGAGTCTATTCTGGAAAGTGGCCAGAATTCAGGAAGAAAACAGAAACTTAGGAAGACAGCAGGTCTTGCCCATCAATAAGGCAAGCCTCCGACCTTTCATAAATTGGGCAGGATGAATGTGGGGAAGCTTTCTCCTAGACAGGACACATCCATTGATGCATTTTCTTTTGTAATGTCTACAACCACGGACACAGTTGGACACACAGACATAGAAACACTCGCTTTGTCAAATGACTTACTAGAAACAGTCCACTCTAAACCAAAGAAACCGCCTTTCCTACCTATTCTCAGAGCATGAGACAAAGCCACATACACACACTCATTCCCACAAAGGCACCTTTTTCCCCCAAGAGGGTCTGTGACTATTCAGAGTGTCTTCTGCCTTGTGGGCCATACTATGTTCCCCTGAAATAGCTTCTCTATTCTCAAATCTGGACTCCTTGGCCCACTCTGTGAAGTTGTCAGGAGCCAGCAGTGAGCCAGTACCTGCTTTCTCAGGAAAGACCCCAATTCAGATGTTTTCTGCCATTTGGCCATCCTCACAACTGTAGGTACCAAGAAAGATTGACTCTGTCCTTGGTAAATCCAAACAAGTGAGACCTCTGTGACTGTTATTGGGCCTGACTCTGGGTGCCTGTTTTCAGGGATCCCAAGTTCAGAGAGTTCCAACACCAAGAAAGTGAGGTAGGTCACTTCTTTCATGAAGTGAATGAGCTCACAGCCTTGGCAACCACTTTGTCCTAACAGTTGCTTCCAAGGGTCCCATGAGATGGAGGCTGCCCCTACTTCCTGTGACACTTTCACAAGTTAGAATGGTATATCAACCATTGGTACTGGGGAAAAGATCTCCACACAGGCCTGGTTTGGTCCATTTGCTCTATATTAAAAAGAGAGAGGCTTATTCAGACACATCCCTTCATACTGACCAGGTTGTTTGCCATGGAAGCGGACTTTTGCTCTCTCAGGTCTACATCTTCTCTCTCAGTCTACATCTTCTTTGGGGATCATTTCTGCATGGATCTTTGATATTCTCAGCAGGTGGAAGATCCCATACATTCCTCTTTTGTAAGAACAACTCTGTCCCTGCACTGCTATAAAGTTAGATTGAGGGAACAGTGTATGGTTAGGATTAATAATATGTTCAATTTTGGTTAGCAATCATTCTGCTGGATGAATAATGGTATTGGGAACCTGTGATATTTACAAGAATATATAGGTGAAATATAAGTATGGAAACAGAAATCTAGGGAAGATTTGAAGCCAAGCACGGCATTGGGCCCTTGAGTGGGATACTTAACTTTGAATTATATTCTGCACAGATGTCTCAGATAAGTCAATATACAATGAAATTGGATCTTGTACCTCGGATGATTGAATAACAAACAGAACATCTAGTCAAAAAGGGATAGTCCGTAGGATTACCAAGATAGTCAGCAGGTCTATAAAGAAGAGTGAGTATAGGATTTGGACCAAAAGTTCTTTACAAATAGGGTTTCGGGTAGAGAGTGAATGTAAATGTCAGCACATGTGCAGGGTCAGTCACAATGATGAACAGGGGAAAATATGTAGGAAAGCAGACATAAATAGAGACATTAGGAAATCAGCAAAAGTATAAAGTGTGTAATTGGTTTAGACATTTTCAACAGGGTTGAGTTAGAATATATAATCTTAGGAAGAAACAAATATGTTGTCACAAATAGGATTGAATTCGAGAGCATTAGGTAACCAGGACTTGGATGTTTTTTTGTAATCCATGTTCACTTTCCATTTAGGCTTTTTTAAAATCATAAGTGTGACCATTGCATTTTGTGTCCAGAATATTATTGTGATAAAATGTATGTGTAGATCAGGTGACATGAATATTTCTTCCACCGTTTCTGGAGCAATGTTTTGTAGATGTATAATTTAGTATTTGGGGTACAAATAGATGTATCCTGTGTCTATGAATATGCAGATTATGCATGAATAGACCATACTGTGTATAAATAATATAACTGGTTGCATTTTAAATAATGGATTGAATTGATATCTGAAAATATAAAAGAAATCTCATATTGATATGCAATCATTCATTCCAACCACTTATACATCTAATGGTAATATTAGGGTTATATTCTATCCTGAAAAGTGTGTGAGTTTTGCTTCAAAAGTGATTATGGAAATAAAAAATAATGTGTTTGGAAAGAAGTCTCATAAAAAGAATTGTCAAGAAACCTGGAGGAATTCATGTGTTCTGAAGCAGGAAGTGATTGAACGTGAAACACATGCATATAAATTTGCGAACTTTTGAATGAAATATATACAGTATGATGTGCATAAACTGCAGAAATAGTAATGTAGCAGTGTTGAATAAAAATGAACATCAAAATACACATCATGTCCCCTAGGAATCTACTTGCATTGATATTAATCTGGGTCAGTTACTGTAGAAATATTAGGATTTTTATGCACCATTTACTGAAGTTAGTTTTCAGTACTAGGAAACAAATATGTATTTCAGGTGGATGAATATTTCTGAGAATAATCTTGTGAAAACTTGATTTTAAATCCATATAAATCACAAAACATTATAAACACAAAACACACACAGACATTTAAATGTAGCATAGTATATGCCAAATGAAATTCATCTTGAAATATATATCATCCACTGATCCAAAACTCTTTGTTTAATGAACTTGGATTTATGAATAATGTTGTTCAGCTAGGAAGCTCCTCCATAGTTTGAATTTTCTGTTCCAACAGTGTTTAGGAGGAGTGATCTCCTAAATGTGTATGCAAATATGTGCTACACAAAAATCTTTCCACTCTCATCCAGAACAATGACTTGATATTACCTTCGCCCCAAGTAAGACACAATTGGAATAGAAGAGTTAGAAAATCTGTGAATATATATCTGGAATATTAAATGCTCAGGAGTTCACAACATTGGAGTTTGTAGAGGAGTTTCCAAAAGTAAGGGAGAGGCTTGATAGACCCAACCTGATCTTTTATTAAAATTGGGAACCATCTTGCCACAAGGCCATGAAAAGGTAATTTTGGCTTTACTCTAAATTACTGCAAATTCTGAACCTGCTTGGAATGCCTGCCCGTGCCTTGAACTCATCCACACCTGGCTCTCTGACCAGATAACAGTGCTTTCTGAAACTTTAGTGACACCTCATAAATATTGGCCTTCCCTGGCCAGACAACGACCCTCTCTGAGGCTCTAATGGTCCTCATTATTTCTGATGTTGGGGTCAGCAAAAAAAAAAAATGTAAACTACCATTAGTGTGATGCTTTCAAAGTTTTGTTATCTGTAACCCCCCGTTTGTGTAACTTTCTGGGCTATATAGCTGGGCTGTAGGAAAGGTGGGGTTGCTGTCTTGTTCCCGCCATTTTGGAAAGGAGAGGCAACCCAGCCTGTTGAAATAATAAGCTTGCCTTAATTTGATTTTAATTGGAGTCAGTGGTCTTTTCTTGCATCCTAGTCCAAAATTTTGGAGTTCCCCAGCGAGATGACCCTGCCCGAGCAGATCACAAAACCAGACTGCTGAAAATTCTGAAGCTGGCCTTCCCTCCAGGGCACTGGGCTGGAGAACCACTCTAGGGGGTGCACAACTTGAGATGTTCCAAGGCCTTGGAGTGAGCCGTCAGTCTGGGGAGCACTACAGTGAACCACCAGACTAAAACTATTATCAAGCCCCTGGTGGAGGAGGCCTCCATAGGTAAGTGGCGCCTTTATAACATCTGATATCTGGTTAAGGGAGATCTCTTCTGATGACAGAGAGGTGGCCTGGGGAGGCTCACATACACTCCTGTCCTGGACAGTAATGAGAATCACGCTATCCTCTGTTCTGTTCTGTAGGGAATTCCTCTGGAAGGGTAGAGAGGTGCCGATGGGCACACACGCGCTCCTACCCTGGAGCATTAGCAAGATGTTGCATTGCTCCTCTGTTTTTCTGTTTCGGCACTAGGATTCTGTTTTTCTGTGTTTTGTTCTGTGGTCTATATGTTTTTTGTTGTTTGTTTTTGGGCTTTTTTTGTTTGATTTCTGTGGTAAAATCTTAAAGATATTGGACGTGAAAAAGGGTAACAAAGCAAGTAAGCCTGACACCCTTTGGACTGTGTTTTAAGGAACTGTGAAGAACTTTACCCACCTTTGTTAAGCAGGATGAAAGAAGCCCCTAGCTGGCTGCCTGGAGCACACCTACTGCACAGGGCAATGACTGCTGGGGAAGGAAGAACTGAGTATATCCCAGGTTAACAAGTGAAACTCTTTAAAATCCCTTGTCCCTCCAGATCATGAGAGTCACAACCTTTGGCAGAGTCCCCTTGTTTTTCCTTTGTTAGCAAAGCAATAAACCTCCATTTTCTTTTTCTCAAAATCCTGTCCTCATTAATAAATTGGCATTAATTTGCTTCAGGGTCAGAAACCGAACTTTAAGTTACAAATTTTGATACCCGCCCCCGTCCCAGAACTTTTTGAGAGCTGACGACTGAAATGTTAGGAGATGGAGCATGCTTGGAGTGGACCCGAAACAGAAGAGCTAATCCTGTAAGTAAAAGGAGGGACTGAGGGACCCCAGCAACTTCCAAAGCTCTGTTGCTTCAGGGAATTCCCTCCTTCCTTCCCTGCACTGTAAGCATTATGCCACCTCTGTCTTCTTTTAAAAGAGAAAAATAAAAAGGGGACACTAAATGCAGTAAAGTCACCATGGAGACCCTTGATTTTACATTTCAGGTAGCTCCTCTGTGAAAACATCTGGTCCCCTTGTGGGGACATCTGTGGTGCCATTGGTGTAGGAGATTTTTCTCTTATCTGCTCTGTTTTAAAGGCTTCTGTCTGTCAGTCATATTCTGGAGTTCCTTTCTGTCTGCCTTGTGCCTTTGTTTCTGGCCCTTTAAGACATGTGCAATAATGTGTTTATATTATAAATTGTTTCTTGAGAATGATCTTAGCTGAATGTGTGTCTAAATGATGATGTTTTATTGTAACAATCTGGTATCTGAATGCGTTTTTTGAAGCATTGCACAATCTTGCACTTAAAAGTCGGGTTTAGGTAATTGTTTAGTTTATGATTTCAGATAATTCATGCCAGAGAACTTAAATACTTAGGATGGAAAACTAAAGAACTCTACTTCCAAGTTGGCAAGTAACTTCCCAATCATGCAGTCTTTTTTTCACCAATTTTGAATTGGGTAGGCTGGGAAAATGTCACTGTGTTTACCAGTGCATTAATTTGGACAAGGATAGTAAATCATAGTATGGTGTCTGTTGACAAAACAAGATGTAAAGATATAAAATTTTTTGAATTGTATCTAAACTTGTATCATAATTTTCGACATCCTAAGCAGAAAATTATGGTTAAAATGCCTTAGGCCTGAGGTGTCTGCTCAGAATTGCAGTTTTTTCCTGCTCCTTCCAGACCTCAGCCAGGACTTCTGTTGAAATGCAAATGAAAGTCTCCTGTAAGCTCAGTAGGAGACTGATCTGAGGCCTAAGGGAAAAAAATGGTAAATTGTATGGTATTTACAAATTACCAGCCAGTCATTTTTTTCTAGGACTCATAATTTTTTCTTAGAATCATTTTTTTTTTGTGTTCATGATTTTGATCCTACAGACCTAGGTTAATGTTTTTCTGATCAGATTTATCTTTGACCAACTGTGGAGTTTTAAAAACATTGCAATGGTGATTTCACGTGTGAAAAGCTACAAGGCCTTCACTATTACTATGTGTGCACACTTTTGTTATGTGTTGTATGTCTATATATATATATATATATATATATATATATATATATATATATATATCCGTATATCATTCATATGATACACAAATTAACATATATAAGGAGCACTCATATAAAAAAGCGCTCATAAAAACAAATTTTAAAAAGTGGACCACAGATCTTTAATTCATGTGGTTTAAATATTTCAATTTAGATTGGATAAACAGATAAATATAAATGTCTTCAAATTTATGCCTATAAGTTTTTCTAGGTGTTCAAAAATCTAATAAAATATTATTGTCTACCAAAGGTCTATATGGCTTTGTTCTAGGACTTTTTCTTCAACCAAAAAAATGGTTTACACTGTTCAATACATTTGTCTAATATTTTGCTTAAAAAGTAAAGTAAATTTGATATGGATTTACTCATTCATGAGTGCTTTTGTTTGATATCTGATTGATATACTAAGGTCTATCAATTTTTCATACAAAGTCTATATAAAATTTTTACAATCTTATATAGACTTTCTACTAAAGTCTGTGTAAGATTGTAAAAATTAGTCATGTGTTAAAGAGACAAAAATTTCTTAAAACATAAGTTTACTCATAACATTATGTTTATTTAGTTTTATTTTTTCCAGAGCAAGCAACCATAAAAATTAAACAACTGTTTAAAACAGAACTGTTATTTTAGAGCACTGTACTGCCATTTCTTTAAAAGCTAAACTTTGTTAATGTAGAAATATCAATGTAATTGTGATGCTATTAATGTGCTCATATCTTCCAGTTATACAAGTCTATAAGGTAGAAACTTTAAAAGAGCATTATAACAAGCTGGTGTTCTGAAGTTGTATAGTAAATAAAATATATATTTGGGATTTATTTACCTGTTATCAATAAGATATGTAAAGTTTTATGTTACATTTTTACCTTGTGGAACAATTTAAATGTATTTTTAAATTAATGAGAGCCTAATCTGTTTAAATGTTAAAAACATTCAGCCATTCTTTAATTCATGTTTTAAAAGTGATATTATATGGTGTTAGCTAATGTTCATGTGACCTCAAACAATTTATGTAAACTTTGTAAAAGGATATTTAAAAAACAAAGATCAGCTTTAGAACCAAAACACTTAAGATTTATAAAGATCCCTGTATTACCTGAGATAAGGCTCTGTGTCCCATCTTACTACATGTGAGAATGACTACGAAAGCAGTAGGTCAGATTTTATTTCATTTAAAGTTATGTTCAAAAGTTTTGTTTTTTCTTTTTCTTTTTTCTCTCAAGTTTACTAGGATCTCAAACAGGGAATATAAAGTATAACTCACCCAAAAAATACAGGGTAGCATTACATTAACTAAGTAATTTTACTCTTGTTAAAAAATTTTATTTTTTAATTTGCTTATAAGTGATCTAAAGATTCCCTGTTGGTGTTTTACAGATGTGTTGCTTTAAGAACACAACATGGGTTAATTTAAGATAATAAGTCATCACCTACCAGACAGACAGAATAATACAGACCCCAATTAATTAAAAAGATATATAATTATTAAGTTACAGACATTAAAGCCCAGTACTCTTAATATAAGGCTGTTAAAATTTATTTGCTGGATGTTTTATATTAGGATTTAAAAATTAAAGTTAAATTAAAAGGGCCAAGAAAACCAATATTTGGCTCTTGCCCTCTGAGTCAGTCTGAATCCAGGGAACAGGGGACTTCTCTAAGAGATTTGCAACTCTGGGCCACATAACCTCCCCATCAGGGAGATTAATGAGATCATTGCAGAACAGAAAGCATATCAGTGTATTTGCTACTAAGAGGAGAGTCATCAGAGAAGGAAGACATCCCTGATGCTTCGAGGGAAGCCACATGTTCAAGCAAGATCTGGACCCACCTAGCACAAATGGCACTAGCAGAACTGAGAAGCTGCTCTCAAGTTTCTCCAGGAATGACTCCCATGAAAGCTCAGCTGACAGTTAACAATAGATAGAAACAAAAGTCAGTTTGACTGCTTCATCTCAAACACTTAGCAAAGACAGTTGAAAGCAAAATACAGCCATTCCTGGTCATTTAAAAAAATAAATAATAATAATAATAATAATTTAATGTATTCACTTTATGTTAGCCTCCCAAAATAAGTAAGACTGGAGGCTACAAAGAACGATTCTCAGACAGGAATGCCTGATAACTATAAAAAGAGGCTATCAAGAGGAGCTGCCAGAGGCAGAAGTTTTTAGTTTAAGGCCTACAGATATTTCTAACCTACACAGGTAAATTTGGTGTTTCTAGTACGATTATCCAGCCCTGAGTAACAGAATTAAAGATTTCTCTATTAGACACAGAGGTCATACTAGTAAAAGGATTTTGCAAGATCAGATGACATTAAATTATTGAACTGTATCTTATGGGTGGGACAACTGTAACACTAAAATTTAAATATTAAGTTGACAGTCCTGATAACTGGGGATATTAAAGACTGGTGAGGAAACCTCTGTAAAGTGACATGTTCTAGCTTCTGCATCATTTATTCAGTACTCATCTATTTTGTTTCTCTCATAGAAGAACCCATCCCCAGATGACTTTACAACCTGTTCTTCCCCAATCAGACTTCAAAACGAACTGACATCTAAAAGGCAATTCATATCTCTCAACTGACTTCAACAAGGCAACTCATGTCCCTCATGCCGTGCCCCCTCACGTCACCCTCTCTCAGCTCAGAAGAAGCCAAAATGAGAGACACCTCTCTACTTACAACAATTGAGCCAAAAATAAATAGACTATCAATATAAGTAATTAATTAAGTCAGGTAATATCAGGGAGACCAGTTTTCGGTGAGTTCTAAAAATTTCGAGACTGTTACCTGAGGGATTAAAATTTCCTCATTGCTCTTCCCCTACCCTATCAAATATTTGAAAGGGACACATAAGAAAAGGGGGAAATGATAGACCCAACCTTATCTTTTATTAAAATTGGGAGCCATCTTGCAACAAAGCCATGAAAAGATCATTTTGGCTTTACTATAAATTACTGCAAATTCTGAACCTGCTTGGAATGCCAGCCCATGCCTTGAACTCATCCATGCATGTCTCTATGACTAGGTAGCAGCCCTCTCTGAAACTTTAGTCACTCCTCATTAATATTGGCCTTCCGTGTCCAGACAATGATCCTCTCTGAGGCTCTAATGGTCCTCATAAATTTTGAAGTTGGGGCTAGCAAAAAAAAATGTCAACTACCATTAGTGTGATACTTGTCAGAGTTCTGTTCTCTGTAACACCCCTTTTGTGTAACTTTCTGGGCTATAAAGCTTGGCTGTAGGAAAGGTGGGGTTGCTCTCTTGTTTGTGCCATTTTGGGAGGGAGAGGCAGCCCAGCCAATGGAAATAATGAGCTTGATTTAATTTGATTTTAATTGGAGTCAGTGTTCTTTTCTTACATTCTAGTCTAACAGGTAAACACTCCACAAACATAGAGCTCTGCCGACCTAAAGACTTCTTGAGAAACTGCCTCTGAGGTTGGGCACCTGAAACATATGTTGTTGTCAGGAGCTTTAGCTTCTTTTCTGGTTCTGCATCTATGTGACTGGAGAGCATGGTTTCTTATTTTCCAATGAACATCAGGCAGCAGTGCTGAATTCTCTCTTTGTAGGTAAACTGTGGCCACTGGGGGCTAAGTGTCTCCCTGTGTGGACTCTGAAGCCATTTGGTCATCCTTAGTTTTCGTGGTGTTTCTTTGTGCTGAAATGGGAGGTTGGTATTTGCATCACGATATACAAGGAGTTCAAGTGGAACAAAGGGCTTGAGGGAGTTCTGTCACGTGTGGTGGGTCAGGGTCTGCAGGAGAATTCACCAACCAGGCTTCTATCCCACATAGTTTTCCCCTTGAACATAGCAACCTGATTCTGAACATTGCCTTGAAACCTCTCCATATAACAAGATGCCTTTTTATATAAGGGTCTGCTGGCTCAACCATGTCAGCCACAAGACATTTGGAAGAAAATTGGAGATCCCCACCTCAGATATTTTGTCACACACCTGCACACCACAGCTCTGGGCCCACTACTCAGCATTCTCAACTTACTGGCATCTTTGTTCTTCTCCATTTTCATGAAACCCAATCAATCAAGGCACTGTCTTGTACCCTCATGATCAGCAACAGAAGATATAAATGTTCTCCAGTGCCACCTGGTCATGGGAGTTTCAAAATTTTCAGGGAATTTATCTAGCCACTTTTCAAGGATGAAGTTGGAGGCACTGTGGGTTTCAATTCATTCAGGAACCATTAAAAGTTGAGGAACTTAATTTCAATGAATGCTCTGGAGAACTCCAAAGCCAAGGCTTCCCAAAGAGTAGCCAAAAGGTCACATGAAGCCAATTCCATTGAGGTCTACAATGTGAGGTCCCTGTGTGTTTTGACTCTCAACTACGGCTGCCAAATATTTCAGAATAAAATCACGTGATATCCTGGCTGAGATTCCCAGTGCTCAATGGAAAGCCACCCTAGGCCTTGATCTCAGTTTCCAAGGGCGACTCTCATGTGTGGCCTCCTAAAATCCCAACACAATTCTTGGCAATACTTCTCTGAGGTCAGTTCCAGAACTCAGTCTCTAAGGGGAATCACACCAAAGTTCAAGCCTTGGTGGACCCAGTCATTTCTTCCAACCACCACACAAATGAACACAATTAAAAACAAAACACTCCCACATGGCCCTCACATTCTTCCATATAGACACTCATCATTACCTCTAGCTGGAGGTTTCCATGAGGGGCACAGCACAAGACAGTGTCCAAAATAAGCTCCCTTGCCCCTCATTTGCCTAAAGTCAGGGTGGCCTGGACACCCTTCCAGTGAACCAGGAGTGAGCAAATAATCCTGGCCATAGTACTGCACTGCTTCTCCAATTTGAGGCCTACTCATTGTCAGGTATAGATTCTTTATGTGATTTGGAGTCATGAGAAAACCAAAGCACATATGGGCTAGCCTCTCCAGGTCTTTGAAGAACTCATTTGACCCAAATAATCACTATTCTCACTTGATGGAGGCCAGGAACCTATCAGAGTAAGGCAAGAGACTTCATACACAATGACTGATATTTTTGCCTTTTTAGTTTTGGATGCACACATGTAATCTTTCTTTAGATCCATCAGATGCTGAGAATCTAAGCCACTGCCTCACACAGTGCCAAGAGGCTGATTCAGACACATCCCTTTCCAAATCAGTTAAGCAAAGAGCCAGAGGTGATGTCCATTCATGTCCATTTGAAAACTTTTTTCTTCAGTCTTCCCAAAGGGGTGGCCTGAGGCAAAGATATCCTGACATTCAGGGCAAGAGAACAATAGGTAAGCAAAAGGCCCAAAGCAGGGTATCTCCACGGAGACTTTCTAGGTCACACTGATATGTGAGTTCTCTGAGATGCTGGCCATTCCCATCAGGGATCCAGTACATGGCCATGTCATGGAGCTTGGAGGTGGTACATATCTTGGACACAATACCAAGAGCCTATTCTGGACAATGGCCAGAATTCAGGAAGAAAACAGGGACTTAGGAAGATAGTAGGTGTTGCCCATCCATATGGCAAGCCACACTCCATTCATAAATTGCGCAGGATGAATGCTGGGAAGCTTTCTACTAGAGAGGACACATCCATTGATACACTCTCTTTTCTAAATTATAAAACCATGGACACAGTGGAATACACAGACATAGAAACACTCACCTTGTCAAAGGACTTACAAGAAACAGTCCACTCCAAACCAAAAAATCCTCCTTTCCTACCTATTCTCAGAACAGAGACAAAACCACACACCCACACTCACAAAGTTACCTCCTTCCCCCAAGTAGGTCTGTGACTATGCAAGTGTCTTCTAACTGGTGGGCTATACTATGTTCCCTGGTAATGGTTTGTCCTGTGTCAGATCTGGTCTCCATGGCCAACTCTGTGCAGCAGTAAGGAGACAGCGGTGAGCCACTACCTGCTTTGTCAGGATAGGCCCCTCTTCAGATCTTTCCTGGTATTTGGCCACCCTCACATCAGTCGCTACCAAGAAGACTGACTCTGTCCTTGTTGATTCCAAACAAATGAGACCACTGGGAATGGGACTGGGACTGACTCTGGGTGCCTGGCTACCTGGATCCCAAGTTCACAGAGTTCTATCAACAAGGAAGTGAGGTAGGTCACTTCCTTCAAGAAATGAATGAGGTCACTGCCTTGGCAACCACTTTGTCCTAACAGTTGCTTCCAAGGGTCCCAAGAAATGGAGGCTGCCCCTACTTCCTTTGACAGTTTCACAAGTTAGAATTGTATATCAACCCTAGGCACTCGGGAACAGCTCTCCACACAAGCCTGGTTTGGTCAATCTTCTCTATATTAACAAGAGAGAGGCTGATTCCGACACCACCCTTCATACTGACCAGGTAGTTTGCCATGGAAGATTACTTTTGCTCTCTCAGGTCCTACATTGCTGCCTACATCTTCTCCAGGGATCATTTCGGAATGGACCTTTGAAGTTCTCAAGAGGTGGAGGATCCCCTACATTTCTGTATTGTAAGAACAAATCTGTACCTGCTCTTCTGTAAAGTTAGATTGAGTGAACAGTGTATAGTTAGGGTTAATATCATGTTCGATTTGGGTTAGGAATCATTCTGCTGGATGAATAATGATATTGGGAGCCTGCGAGATTTATAAGAATATAGAGGTTAAATATATGTATGAAAACAGAAATTAAAGTAAGATTTAAATCCCAGAAGGGCATTGGGACCTTGATTGGGATATTTAGCTTTGAATTACTATCTGCAAAGATGTCTCATATAAATCAATATACAATGGCAGAGGAACTTGAACGTTGGATGATTGAATGCGGAAGAGAACATCCAGTCAAAAGGGAGAGTCAGTAGGATTAGGAAGATAGTCGTTAGGTTTAGCAAGTAGAGTTAGTATAGGATATTTAACAAAAGTTCTTTAGCAATATTTTTTCAGGTAGAGAGTGAATGTAAATGTCAGCACATATGAAGAGTAAGACACAATGATGAACTGGGGAAAATATGTAGGAAAGCAGATATCAATAAAGACATTAGGAAATCAGGCAAAGTATAAAGTGAGTGATAGGATTAGACATTTTCAACAGGGTTTAGATTGAATATATAATCATAGGAAGAAACAAATATGTAGTCACCAATAGGATTGACATTTGAGAGCATTAGGCAACTTGGACATTGATGTTGTTAGTAATCCATGTTCACTTTCAATTTAGGCTTTGGTACAATCCTAAGTGGGACCTTTGCATTTTGTTTCCAGTATATTACTGTGATAAAATGTATATGTAGATCAGGTGACATGATTATTTCTTCCACCATTTCTGGGAGCAATATTTTGAAGGTGTATAAATTAGTATTGGGGTTACAAAGAGGTGTACCCTTTTTCTATGAATATAGAGATAATGCATGAATAGACATTACTGTGAATAAATAATATAACTGGTTCCACTTTAAATAATGGATTGAATTGATATCTGAAAATATATAAGAAATCTTATATTGATATACAATCATTGATTCCAACCACTTATACACCTAATGTTAATATTAGGATTATGGTTTATCATGAAGTTTGTTTGAGTTTTGCTTCAAAAGTGATTATGGAAATCGAAAATAATGTGTTTGGAAAGAAGTCTCTTGAAAAGACCAGTCAAGGAACACCGAGGAATTTATGAGTTCTGACGCAGGAAGTGATTGAAATTGAAAAAAAAGGCGATAATTTTGCTAACTTGTGAATGAAATATATATCCTATGATGTGAATAAACTGAAGAAATTGTAATGTACCAGTGTTGAATAAAAATGAACATCAAAATACACATCTTGTCCCATAGAAATCTACTTGCATTGATGTTAAACTGGGACAGTTACTGTAGAAATATCATGATGCGTGTGCACGATTCACAGAAGTTATTTTTCCGTTTTTTCAAATTTTTATTGTTGGTTGTTCAAAACATTACCTAGTTCTTGATATATCATATTTCACAATTTGATTCAAGTGGGTTATGAATTCCCATTTTTACCCCGTATACAGATTACAGAATCACATCAGCTACACATCCATTGATTTACATATTGCCATACTAGTGTCTGTTGTATTCTGCTGCCTTTCCTAACTTCTAGTATCCCCCCTCCCCTCCCTTCCCTTCCCCTCCCATCTTCTCTCTTTACCCCTCTACTGTAATTCATTTCTCCCCCTTGTATTATTTTTCCCTTTTCCCTAACTTCCTCTTCCTGAGGGTCTCCTTCCAATTTCATGCAATTTCCATTCGCTCTTCCTTTCCCTCCCACGTCTCATCCATATTTAATGTTAATCTTCTTCTCATGCTCTTTATCCCTACTGTATTCTTAGTTACTCTCCTTATATCAAATAAGACATTTGGCATCTGTTATTTAGGGATTGGCTAGCTTCACTTAGCATTATCTGCTCTAATGCCATGCATTTTCCTACAAAATCTTTGATTTTTGTCATTTTTTAATGCAGAGTAATACTCCATTATGTGTAAATGCCACATTTTTTATGCATTCATCTTTTGAAGGGCATCTAGGTTGGTTTCACAGTCTTGCTATTGTGAATTGTGCTGCTATGAACATCGATGTAGCAGTATCCCTGTAGCATGCTCATTTTAGGTCTTTGGGGAATAGACCGAGAAGGGGATTAGCTGGGTCAAATGGTGATTCCATTCCCAGCTTTCCATGAAATCTCCATACTGCTTTTCAAATTGGCTGCACCAATTTGCAGTCCCACTAGCAATGTACAAGTGTACAATTTTCCCCACATTCTCGCCAGCACTTGTTGTTGTTTGACTTCATAATGGCTGCCAATCTTACTGGAGTGAGATGGTATCATAGGGTGGAATTGATTTGCATTTCTCTGACTGCTAGAGATGGTGAGCATTTTTTCATGTACTTGTTGATCGATTGTATGTCCTCCTATGAGAAGTGTCTGTTCAGGTCCTTGGCCCATTGGTCGATTGGGTTATTTGTTATCTTATTCTCTAATTTTTTGAATTCTTTGTATAGTCTGGATAATAGGGCTCTATCTAAAGTGTGAGGAGTAAAGATTAATTCCCAGGATGTAGGCTCCCTCTTTACATCTTTTATCATTTCTTTTGCTGAGAGAAAAACTTTTCAGTTTGAGTAAGTCCCATTTGTTGATTGTAGTTATTAACTATTGTGCTATGGGTGTCCTATTGAGTTATTTGGAGACAGACCCCACAGTATGTAGATCATAGCCAACTTTTTATTCTATCAGATTCCGTGTCTCTGATTTGATATCTAGATCCTTGGTGCATTTTGAGTTAACTTTTGTGCATGGCGAGAGAAAGGGATTCAGTTTCATTTTGTTGCATATGAATTTCCAGTTTTCCCAGCACCATTTGTTGAAGATGCTATCCTTCCTCCATTTCATTCTTTTAGCCTCTTTATCAAATAAAAGATAGTTGTAGTTTTGTGGATTGGTTTCTGTGTCCTCTATTCTGTATCATTGGTCCACCCACCTGTTTTGGTACCAGTACCATGCTGTTTTTGTTACTATTTCTCTGTAGTATAGTTTGAAGTCTGGTATCGCTATACCACCTGATTCACACTTCCTGCTAGGCATTGTTTTTGCTATTCTGGGTCTTTTATTTTTCCATATGAATTTCATGATTGCTTTCTCTATTTCTACAAGAAATGTCATTGGGATGTTGATTGGCATTGCATTAAACCTTTAGAGAACTTTTGGTAATATCGCCATTTTGATCATGTTAGTTCTGCCTATCCATGAACAGGGTATATTTTTCCATCTTTTAAGATCTTCTATTTCTCTCTTTAGGGTTCTGTAGTTTTCTTTGTATAAGTCTTTCACTTCTTTTGTTAGGTTGATTCCCATGTATTTTATTTTTTATGAGGATATTGTGAATGGAGTGGTTGTCCTCATTTCCATTTCAGAGGATTTGTCACTGATATACAGGAATGCCTTTGATTTATGCATGTTGATTTTATATCCTGCCACTTTTCTGAAATCATTTATTAGCTCTAATAAATTCTTTTTAGACCCTTTGGGTCTGCTAGGTATAGAATCATGTCTCCTGCAAATAGTGATAATTTAAGTTCTTCTTTTCCTATTTTTATGCCTTTAATTTCTTTCGTCTGTCTAATTGCTCTGGCCAGTGTTTCCAGAACTATGTTGAACAGAAGCGGTGAGAGAGGGCATCCCTGTCTTGTTCCAGATTTTAGAGGGAATGCCTTCAGTTTTTTTCCATTCAGAATGATGCTAGCCTGAGGCTTAGCATAGATTGCTTTTACAATATTGAGGTGTGTTCCTGTTATCGCTAGTTTTTCTAGAGTTTCCCCCTATATATTTATATTGCTCTTGTATAGTGGAAAAGTCTCCATTGCAGGGGCGGTCGGCGGCTGTGCTGCTCCTCCAATTGGGGTTATCTGTCTACCATGCTGACCGGCCACTGGGCCTGTTGTGCCGGTCGGTCGCAGGTCTGCCTACCTTGCAGCCATGGGTGGCAGCTGTGCTCTCCCCCTCCTCCAATTGGTGAGACGTATTTACCACACCCTCAAACCCCTGGGTTTCTTCTGTCAGTCTGTTACAAGTCTGCCTACCTTGCAGTCATGGTCTGCGGCTCTTCTCTGCACTTACTAAAATTGGGGTGACGTGTCTACCACACCAGCGGGTCACTCTGCCTGTCCTGGGCGCGTGTGGCAGCTCTGCTCTTCCCCTACTCCAATTGGGGTGATTTGACTACCACACCTTTGGGCCTCTGAGTCTATTCCGGACGTGGGCGGAAGCTCTGCTCTGCCCCTATTCCAATTGGGATGACGTGTCTACCATGCTGGCAGGCGGTTGGCCCTGTTCCCTCAGTTGGTCGCAGTTCTGCCTAACTTGCGGGCACGGGTGGCGGCTCTGCTCTGCCCCTACTCCAAATGGGGTGATGTGTCTGCCGTGCCAGCAGGCCGCTGGGCCTGTTCTGCCGGTTGGTCCCAGGTCTGCCTAACTTGCGGGCGTGGGTGGCAGCTCTGCTCTGCCCCTACTCCAATTGGGGTGTTATGACTACCACGGCGTCAGGTCTCAGGGCCTGTTCCGGGAGCAGGTGGTGGCTCTTCTCGGACCCTATTCCAATTAGGGTAACGCATCTACCATGCCGGCAGGCCGCTGGGCCTGATCCGCCAGTCGTTTGCAGGTCTGCCTACCTTGCAAGCACGGGTGGTGGAGCTGCTCTGCCTCTCCTCCAATTGATGTGACGTGGTTACCACGCCTGCGGACCACTGGGCCTCTTCTGCAGGTCGGTCACAGGTCTGCCTACCTTGCAGGCTCGGGAGGCAGATCTGCTCTGCCCCTACTCCAATTGGGGTGACGTGACTACCATGCCAGCGGGTTGTTGGGCTTATTCCAGATGCGGGCGGTGGCTCTGATCGGGCCCTACTCTAATTGGGGTGACGTGACTACAACGCCTGCGGTTCGCTTGTCCTGTTCTGGGCACAGGCGGCAGTTCTGCTCTGCCCTTAGTCCAATTGGGGTGATGTGACTACCACGCCGGTGGGTCGCTGGGCCTGTTCCGGGCACGGGCGGCGGCTTTGCTCTGCCCTTCTGGCTTGATGACAAAGTGAGAGAGACTCAGGTGTTTGTGACTCACTTTCTTTACCAGGAGACCAACTGTTTCTGTTGCTGCTGGTATCGATGAAGTTACCTCCCCTGCCACTATCTAACACCACATCTCTGCCATGTTGGTATCCCATGTGAATGGCAGCATATCATTCTTTTTGCCGGGTTACCAAAGCAACGGGTGAGTCCTGACCGGGCCTCACAAGCCCTGTCTCAATCCTGTTGCCACTGCTTATGAAGGCTTGGTTGATATTTAACTCCACAGTATTCAGCAGGACCCAGACTGAGAAGCAGTTTTCGCAGGTTCTTTAGCCCTGGGCCAGAGCAGTTCCGGGACCCGGAAATCAGCCGCTCCGTGTTAGGTGTATGTTCTGATAGGAGCAGGCTCCAAGAAGTAATTTCCTTGGGTTTTTAGCACTGAGCCTTAGTAATTTGTCTGCAAGATGCAGGCGAATGGCAGCCAGAAATTACCTATTCTATATCTGAATGAGCTGCGATCAGTCGAAAACAGGGATGGTGATGTCAGCTCTCCAAGATGGTGGCCGCTGGCTTCCTCTGTGGTCTGACCGGTGTGCAGAACTGAATTGGACAGCTTCTTTCCCCCGTCTCAAATCCAGAATTCAGCATTGAGCACACTGACTGCACAGCTGGCAGGAGCCCACAGAATCCACAGCACTGTATATTTGCGTTGCTATCTCGTCGTTTCCCAGCGGGCACCGCAGACTCTAGCCGTGGGGCAATTTGCTGAATAAGCAGCGTGACCCTCCGTGCAGAAAAATCGCTCGCATTTGTGCCTCCGTAGCTGGTCCTCGTGCAATAGAAATCCTTCCTCTAGGTTCTGGAGGACCCCAATTTTGCTGGAAATTCCTAACAAGATAGCTTTTAACCATTCTAACTCGTCATTCTTCCACAAAGTGATGCAGTACACGGGGGTGATGAACTCCCTTTGCCGCCATCATATGATCCCCTGAAGTTAGTTTTCTGTACTAGGAAACAAATAGGTATTTCAGGTGGATGAATATTTCTGAGAATAATCTTGTGAAAATTGGATTATAAATCCACATACATGAATATGAATGAATTTATTGAGTGCATAATAAGACACATATATTTCATATTTTGAAAAATCAGGAGAGTGAATATATATATATATATATATATATATATATATATATTTACACACACACATTAAAAATTTGCATTATGTATGCCAATCAAATTCACCATGAAATAAATATCATCCACAGATCCAAAAATATTCCTTTTACTGAATATGGATTTATTTTGTTCAACTAGGAAGCTCACCCATAGGTTGAATTTTCAGTTCCAACAGAGTTTAGGAGGAGTGATCTCTTCTAAAAATTTGTATCTGCCAAATCAGGTACCTCACAAATATGTACGTGTGATACCATGTAGGATTCTATATGTGCATATAAAAATACATGTGCTGAATAGGCTACAGAGAAAGGGAGACAGAATTCACATTTTTGTTAACTTTAAAAACACATTGAGAACCATTTCAATTAAAAAATGACTAAATTTATAACACCAACACTTTATCATGCAAAAGGCAAGTCCAAATACACACCATGCCTCCTCTGAACTGCTTGTATTTCTGTTCTGTTTCAGTTATTTTTCTCCATTATATTAGGATTAGTAGTCAGAGATTAGTAGGGTATGGGTTATTATCAGGGATTAAGTATTTTGAATAGAAAATAGGAAAATGAATTCAATGTATATGCAAATATGTGCTACACAAAAATCTTCCAACTCTCATCCACAACAATGCCTTGATATTACTTCGTGCAAAGTAAGATACAATTAAAGGAGAAGAGTTAGAAAATCTGTGAATACATATCTGGAAATGAAAATGCTCAGGAGTTCACAACCTTGGAGATGGTAGAGGAGTTTCCAAAAGTAAGGGACACGGCAAACACTCCACAAACATGGAGCTCTGCTGGCCTAAAGACTTTGGGAAACTGCCTCTGCACTTGAAATATATGTTGTTTTCAGGGGATTTTGCTTCGTTTCTAGTAAGACCATCAAAGGTGGGTCTGCATCTATGTGACCTGGATGACATGGTTTCTTATTTCCCAATGAACATGAGGCAGCAGTGTGGAAATTTCTCTTTGTAGGTAAACTGTGGCCACTGGGGGCTAAGTGTCTCCTCGTGTGGACTCTAAAGCCATTTGGTACTAATCCACTTTTCGTGGTGTTTCTTTATGCTGCACTGGGAGTTTGGTATTTCCTTTCTGAAATACAAGGAGTTCCACAGGAATAAAGTGCTGGAGGGAGTTCTGTCACTTGTGGTGGGTCAGGCACTGTCTGGAATACTCATGATCAGCAACAGGAATCCAATGTTTCTCCAGTGCCACCTAGTCATGGGAATTTCAAAAATTTCATGGTATTTATCTAGCCATTTTTCAAGGATGAAGTTGGAGGCACTGTGCGATTCAAATCATTCAGGAACCATTAAATGGAGAGGAAGCTCATTTCAGTGAATTATCTGGAGAACTATCACAGGCAAGGCTTCCCAAAGAGTGGCCAAAAGGTCACATAAGGCCAGGCCAATTGAGGTATACAATGTGTGTTTTGACTCTCAACTATGGTTGCCAAGTCTTTCAGAATAAAATCATGTGATATCCTGGCTGAGATTCCCTGTGCTCTGTGGAAAGCCACCCTGGGCCTAGATCTCAGTTTCCAAGTGTGACTCTCATGCGTGGCCTCCTAAAATCCCAACACAATTCAGGGCAATACTTCTCTGAGGTCAGTTCCGGAACTCAGTCTCTAAGGGGAATCACACCAGAGTTCAAGCCCAGTTGGAACCAGAAATCTCTTCCAACCGCCACACAAATGACCACAATTAAAAACAAAACACTCCCAAATGGCCCTCATCTTCTTCCATATAGACACTAATAATAACCTCTGGCTGGAGGTTTCCATGAGGGGCACAGTCCAACACAGTGTCTAAAATAAGCACCCTTGCACCTCATTTTTCACAACTCAGGGTTGCCTGAAAACCCTTCCTTTTCACCAAGAATGATCAAATACCCTGTCATTAATACTGCTCCACTTCTTCAATTTGAAGACTACTGACTATGGGATTTAGATTCTTTATGTGAACTGGAGTCATGAGAAATCCCAAGCACCTATGGGCTAGCCTTTGCAGGGTTTTGAAGAACTCATTTGATGCAAAGGATCCCTATTCTCACTTGATGGAGGTCAGGAACCTTAAAGAGGATGTCGAGAAACTTCATCCACAATGAATGCTTTTTGGAAATTTTGGATTTGGGTGCACACGTGGAATCTTTCATCACGTGCTGAGAATCTAAGCCACAGTCTCACACAGGGCCAAAAAGCTGATTCATACACATCCCTCTCCAAAGCAATTAAGCAAAGAGCCACAGGTGATGCCCATTTATTTCCATTTGAAACCTGCTTTCTTCAGGCTTCACAAGGGGTGGCCTGAGGCAAAGACCTTCCTGACATTCAGGGCAGTAGAAGAATAGGTAAGCAAATGGCCCAAACACTGTTTCTCCACTGAGAATTTCCTGGTCACACTGATATTTGAGTATTCGGAGATGCTAGAAATTCCCATCAGCTATCCAGTACATGGCCATGTCACAGAGCTTGGAGGTGGTACATTATTTGGACACAAAATCATGAGCCTATTCTGTAGAGTGGCCATAACTCAGGAAGAAAACAGGAACTTAGGAAGATAGTAGGTGTTGCCCATTGATAAGGGAAGTCACAGTCCATTCATCAATTGGGATGGATGAATGATGGGAAGCTTTCTACTAGACAGGACACATCTATTGATGCATTCTCATTTCTAATTTCTACAACCATGGACACAGTGGGATACACAGACAGAGAAACAATCGCCTTTTCATACTACTTACTAGAAACAATTCATTTCAAACCAAACAAACCGCCTTTCCTACCTATTCTCAAAACATCAGACAAAACCACAAACCCACACCCACACCCACAATGTCACCTCCTTCCCCCAAAAAGGTCTGTGACTATCCCGAGTGTCCTCTTACTGGTAGGCCATACTGTGTTCCCCCGAAATAGCCTGTCCTGTCTCAGATCTGGTCTCCTTGGTCAACATTGTTAAGTTGTCAGGAGCCAATGGTGAGCCACTTACCTGCTTTCTCAAGAAAGGCCACTCTTCAGAGCTTTCCTGGCATTTGGCCATCCTCACATCAGCAGGTACCAAGAAAGACTTACTCTGTCTTTGGTAAATCCAAACATTTGAGAGCACTAGGACTGGGTCTGGGACAGGATTTCGGTGCCTTGCCTCCTGGATCCCAAGTTCAGAGAGTTCCATCACCAAGGATGTGAGGTGAGGTCACTTCCTTCAGGAACTGAATGAGGTCACTGCCTTGGTAACCACGTTGTTCTAACAGTTGCTTCCAAGGGTCCCATGAAATAGAGGCTGCCCCTACTTCTTGTGACACTTTCACATGTTAGAATGGTATATCAACCATAGGCACCCAGGAACAGCTCTCCACACAGGCCTGGTTTGGTCCTTCTTCTGTACATTAAGAAGAGAGTGGATGATTCAGACACATCCCTTCATCCTGACCAGGTTTTTTGCAATGGAAGATGACTTTTGCTCTCTAAGTTCTTTCATAGCTGCCTACAACTTCTCCAGGTATCTATTCTGCATGGACCTTTGATGTTCTCAGCAGTTGGAATATCCCTTACATTCCTGTATTGTAAGACCAACTCTGTCCCTGCTCTTCTGTAAAGTTAGATTGAGGGAACAATGTATGTTTAGTGTTAATAACAGGTTCGATGTGGTTTAGGAATCATTCTGCTGTATGAATAATGGTATTGGGAACCCGTGATAGTTACAAGAATATATAGGTGAAATATAAGTATGAAAACACAAATCTAGGTAAGATTTGAAGCCCAGAAGGGCATTGGGCCCTTGATTGCGATTCTTAGCTTTGATTTATTTTGTACACAGATGTCTCAGATAAACTGATATACAATTGCATAGGACCTTGTACCTTGGATGATTGATTGTCAAAGAGAACTTCCAGTCAAAAAGCGACAGTCAATAGGATTAGGAAGATATTTGGTAGGTTTATAAAGGAGAGTGAGTATAGGATTTGGACCAAAATTTCTTTAGCTCTAGGGTTTCAGGTAGAGTGAATGTAAACGTCAGCACACGTGAAGAGTTAGTCACAATGATGAACTCTGGAAAATATGTAGGAAAGCACATTTCAATAGAGACATTAGGAATTCTGTCAAATTATAGTCGGTAGTGAAAGGTTAATAAAATTAGTACTTGTCACTTCCTGTTTTTCTGTATGCTAAACAAAACACTGTTGAAATCTTGAGAACTGTTTGCTAATCTTATTCCCAGAATGTGCTTTCCCAAACTGCCAAACTGCAGAATGTACTCCCTCAACCGGTTGCACGCAAACCGCTCACTCGCCCGGACCCATCAATAAACTTCCCCCCCCTGCCCTCTCCAAGGAAAGTATATAAGCTCTGCTTAAGCTGTTCTCAGGGCTCTCTGCTCTATTCAAGTGAGCTCTGAGCCCCAGCATGCTGGACACCCAATAAACCCTTTGCTTTGGCATCAGACAGTCTCTTGGTGGTCTCTTTCCCTGATTGTCACTAGACCTTTACATATGGAGGTTCCACTGAGATCCAGCAGCAGCGGACGAGAGACCCCAACAGACTCCTATCAGGATAAGAAAGGTGCCTCTTTCTGGTTTCAGGTTTCAGGTCAGGGCTTGGCAAAATGGATGTCGATGAAGAGCGTTCGCTCTCTCTGACGGTGGCTGACAGTCATGTCACAGAGCCACAGGCCACGTCCCTGGGAGACGCCACAAAGGACTTGGGAAATCGAGGAACAATAGTCTCCAAGACTCAGTGATATTTTGTTACAGATTCGGTATTGCCAGCCCATTGGGTATTTCCTACTACTCAGTCCTGGTCTCAGTGTTGGACGTCCATATCCTTTCTTTATTGTCTTGTCTTGTCTGTGTCATGTGTTGTTGCTTTTACTGTTTGTGTATCTATCATTATGGGACAGAGCACTTGAATGCCTCTGTCCCTGACCCTTGATCACTGCACCAAAGTTCGCTTAAGGGCTCAGAATCTTTCTTTTTCATTAAAACGCTGGACATGGCAGACTCTCTGTTCCTCAGAATGGCTCACCATTGGATTTGGATTGCCCCTAGAAGGATCTTTCTACTTCCCACTAATTTAAAAAGTCAGAGATATTATCTTTCAGCCAGGGCCACATAGATACCTGTGAAGATGGCCACTGCCTATCAACCTGGGGACGAGGGGAATCAACATCGATATCAAGAAAGAGACTTTGTCTACATAAGAAGACATCAGGTGTCATCCCTGGAACCCCGCTGGAAAGGACCATAGCAGGTGCTAATTATAACACCTACAGCAGTAAGTTAGACAGAATCTCTTCCTGGATCCATACCTCTCATCTGAACCATGCGTCCTGTCCAGACTCTGGCTGGAAAATGTAAAAGACTGGTAACCGTTTCAAATTGTGTGTTTGCCATGTGGATAAGGCTATAGACTCTACCCTTGACCACCAGTAGTCCTAACCCTCATCAGCCCGTTCAGCAGCGATGGCTGATCAAAAATCATACTGGACAAGAAGTATGGTCTATCTCGCATACAGCCTACTTAGGGACCTGGTGGCCATCTCTCCACACAGACATTTGTCAGCTGGCTATACTTCTTTCCTATTGGGATATCCCTGATAAGTGGATACCACTAAAATTCCATTAAATCCTTTCCATACCATAGATAAAGGAAACAAACATTATGGATGTAGGGACACGGGAGCCAGATGCAGGTTGGCTAGCCTAGATTACTATGCTTGCCCGAAGGACTATCAAAGCCACAAAGAGTCATGGCTTTGTTGGGGGAAAGCCGACTTCTTCTGTAAGTCATAGGGATGTGAGCATACACGGACTGCCTGATGGAACCCAAACTCCTCATCAACTTCTGTACAGAGCAATGGCCATAATACCAATTAGATAACCAAAACCGAATGCCCCCAGAGGGGTCTCTAAATCCTCAAATTCTGCGTGACCTTTTTAACTTCCGCAAGTGCTCAAAAGTGTGAAAGGAGATTCCCCTACATGGAGGCCTTTTCTCTCCTTTCCTCACATCCTGAACTATGCTTCTCCAATAAATCCTCACCCTCAGCCTTCTGCTCCAGACTCTCTGCTCTCACTCTCACCTTAGAAACCTGATTTCTCCCCTCCAATTACTAGATCAAAAACCCAAACCTCTGCCGGTTACCAGACCATTGCCCCCTTGTTGAGGTAGTAGGTACTGAGGTACACCTCAACCCACTCACTCCTGTCTTCTCCTGTCATTGCCCTCACCTGGTTCCACCAGGTCCTCTTACCAGCTAACACAAAGCTCAAACCAGCTGAGGAGAGCCTTCAGACCTTTATCGAAGATGTAATGTAAATGGCCTTTAAAGTTGCTTTGTCATCACTGAAAACAGGTTACTAAGTATTTAAAGTCCCTCTAAGGCTTTTTGGGAGACTAACACCCATCTTCCCCTCTGCTCTACCTGTTCTACTTCTCAAGATTTAGTTGCAAGGAAAATCCCGAACCCCTTTCCCATTATTCTTTTATATCTCTCCTACCTCATTCTCAGATCCCCAGAGCTGCTCACAGCCACGCATTCCCCGTCCTCCTTCTCTGTACCAGGCCAACAGAAAAGTCTTAACTGACCTTCTCCAGAAATCTTCAACAAAGCTGAATTTAGGACTTTCAGCAAAAGAGTCTCTATAAAAGATTTCTAAGTAGATAAACTTCTTCTTTTTGTGTTTCCTTGTTCTACTTGGCCACTGGCTAAAAATATAAGCACTCCTAAGCTAGACACTCCCTTACTAGTTTTTCACAAAATATGTGAACAAGGCCTCTGGCATTGAGCTGGGGCTTCACAGAGATGGCTACAATTTTAAGATAAAGAAGTTACCAACTGGGATCCATGATAACAGTTGGCAGGGGGAAAATATAAAGGGAATTAAAAGCTCTCCCTCACCCAGGTGTCCTTGAAAAGTTAACTTGCCCAGAACAGAGGAAAAAAACAGAAGAAAAAGTGCTTTTTGTGAACTTCTGCAAACTGTGAACTTCTGAGCCCCTTCCCTTACATGTTGGGTACAAAATTCTGAAACTACCTTAACTTGCGGTTCCAGGGATTTAATTGATTAAAACAGAAGTAATGCCCTCTGAATCTGGCTGCAAACAAATAGGACTGTTTTCCTGTCTTTGGTACTATCTTAGGTGCCTTGCCTTGTCTGTCCCTACAAGAGTATAATTCTATATACTTAAACATTGTTTATGTTTTCATGAAATGGTCAACAGATGTGATTAATTGTGTAATTGTGAAAATGTTTCTCAGAGTGCTCTATCATGACACAGGTTCATTTGAAGATCAAATAGGGGGGCATAAAACCTGGTTCCAATGGGAACATATATCCCTCACTTTAGCCATCCTATTAGGAATACGTGTTGCTGCAGGGGTGGGCAGAAGAACCACTGCCTTGGTCCATGGTACACAACACATGACCCAAATAGAAGCAGCAATAGACCAAAACTTAAAGATATTAGAAACCTCCATCACAGCATTGAAGGAATCTTTATCCTCCCTCTCTGAAGTTGTTTTACAGAACAGTCTAGGATTGCACCTCCTCTTCATGAGACAAGAGGGCCTTTGTTTTGCATTGATGGAAGAATGTTGTTTTTATGCCTACCATACTGGAGTTGTAAAAAAATCTATGAGTAAATTAAAAAGACGACTTGAAGAGTGTCAACGAGAGAAAGAGGCCCAAAAATGGTGTTTTGAATCTTGGTTCACAAAGTCCCCCTGGTTAACTACGCATTTATCAACCCTGGCCTGTCCAATAATAATCCTCATATTATTGCTAACTATAAAACCCTGTTTGCTCAACCATGTAATTTATTTTCTCCAAGCTCACATTGGACAAGTTAAACTTATGGTAATACCCCACTAGCAGACATATAATGTGACACCCCCCAATGATCACTTTTATGATTAAAAGTAGACAGAAGAAGAAGTGGGGAATGAAAGGTTAATAAAATATATACTTGTCACATCCTGTTTTTCTGTACGCTTAACAAAACACTTTTGAAATCTTGAGAAATGTTTGCCAATCTTGTTCCCAGTATGTGCTTTCCCCAACTGCCAGACTGTACTCCCTTACCGGGTTGCATGCAAACTGCCCACTCGCCCTGACACATCAATAAGCTTCCCTCCCTGCGCTCGCAAAAAAAAGTATATAAGTTCTGCTTAAGCTGTTCTCAGGGCTTTCTACTCGATTCAAGTGAGCTCTGAGCCCCAGCATGCTGGACCCTCAATAAACCTTTTGCTGTTACATGAGATAGACTCTTGGTGGTCTCTTATTCCAATGCTTGCCTGACCGTTACTTGGATGATTGAATGTAGAAGAGAACATCTAGTCAAAAAGGGATAGTTGGTAGGATTAGGAATATAGTCTGTAGGTTTAGGAAGAAGAGTGAGAATTGGATTTGGACCAAAAGTTCTTTAGCAATAGGGTTTCGGTTAGAGAGTGAATGTAAATGTCAGCACATGTGAAGAATGAGTCACAATGATGAACTGGGGAAAATATGTAGGAAAGCAGATATCAATAGAGACATTAGGAAATCAGGAAAAGTATAAAGTGAGTGATAGGATTAGACATCATCAACGGGGTTGTGTTTCAATATATAATCTTAGGAAGAAACAAATATGTAATCACCAATTAGATTGACATTTGAGAGCATTAGGCAACCTGGACATGGATGTTTTTAGTAATCCAGGTTCACTTTCTATTTAGCCTTTGGTACAATCATAAGTGTGACTTTTGCATTTTGTGTTCAGAATATTACTGTGATAAAATGTATATGTACATCAGGTGACATGAGTATTTCTTCCACCATTTCTGGGAGCAATATTTTGAAGACGTATAAATTAGTATTGGGGGTACAAAGAGGTGTACACTGTGTCTATGAATATAGAAGTAATACATGAATTAACAATACTGTGAATAAATAATTTAACTGATTCCATTTTAAATAATGGATTGATAGAATTGATATCTAAAAATATATAAGAAATCTTATATTGATATAGAATCATTCATTACAACGAGTTATACATCTAATGGTAATATTAGGGTTATATTTTATCATGAAATGTGTGTGAGTTCTGCTTCAAAAGTGAGTATGGAAATGGAAAATAATGTGTTTGGAAAGAAGTCTCATGAAAAGACCAGTCAAGAAACATAGAGGAATGCATATGTTCTGAAGTAGGAAGTTCTTGAAAGTGACACAAAAGGAAATAATTTTGCTAACTTGTGGATGAAATACATATCCTATGATTTGCATGAACTGAAGAAATAGTAAAGTACCAGTGTTTAATGAAAATGAACATCAAAATATACAACATGTCCCATAGTAATCTACTTGGATTGATGTTAAACTGGGTTAGTTACTGTAGAAATATTAGGATTTGTATGCACCATTCACTGATGTTAGTTGTCCGTACTTGAAAACAAATATGTATTTCAGGTGGATGAATATTTCTGAGAATTATCTTGTGAAAAGTTGATTATAAATCCACATACATAAATATGAATGAATTTAGGATGTGTAAAAGAAGACACATGTATTTCGTATTTTGAAAAATATACACACACTCACAAAAACATACACACACACACACACAGACACACATAGACACACAGAGACATTAAAAAGTAACAATATATATGCCAATCGAAATTCATGTTGAAATACATATCATTCACAGATCCAAAAATATTTAATTTACTGAACATGGATTTGTGTATAATGTTGTTCAACTAGGAAGCTGCCCCATAGGTTAAATTTTCAGTTCCAACAGCGTTTAGGAAGAGTGATCTTTTCTCAAAATTTGTATCTGCCAAGTCAGCCACATCACAAGAATGTACATGTGATACCAGCTAGGATTCTATATGTGAATATAAAAATACATGTGCTGAATAGGCTACAGACAAACGGAGACAGGAATTCACATATATGTTAAATGTAAGAACACATGGAGATCTATGTCAACTAAAAATTGACTAGATTTATAACTCCTACACTATATAATGCAAAAGGCCAATCCAACTATACACCATGCCCCCTCTGAACTGCTTGGATTTCTATTATGTTTGGGTTATTGTTCTCCATCATATTAGGATTAGTAGTCGGAGTCTAGTAGGGAATGGGTCATTGTCAGGGATTCAGTATTTCAAATGGAAAATTGGAAAATGAATCCCATGTGTATGCAAATATGTGCTACAAAAAAATCGTCCAACTCTCATCCACAACAATGCCTTGACATTACCTTCACCCCAATTAAGACACAATTAGAGAAGAAGAGTTAGAGAATCTGTGAATATATATCTGTAGTGGAATATGCTCAGGAGTTCACAACTTAGGAGGTGGTAGAGCAGTTTCCAAAAGTAAGGGACAGGGTAAACACTCCACAAACATGGAGCTCTGTTGGCCTAAAGACTTCTTGAGAAACTTCCTCTGAGGTTGGGCACTTGAAATATATGTTGTTGTCAGGAGCTTTAGCTTCCTTTGTAGTGAGACCATCAAAGCTGGGTCTGCATCTATATATCGTAAAGGACTTGGTTTCTTATTTTCCAATGAAACTGAGGCAGCAGTGCTGATTTCTCTCTTTGTATGTAAACTGTGGCCACTGGGGGCTAAGTGTCGCCCCATGTGTTTGGTTAGGGTTAATAACAGGTTCGATTTGGTTTAGGAATCATTCTGAGCGATGAATAATGGTATTGGGAAAGTGCGATATTTACAAAAATATATAGGTGAAATATAAGTATGAAAACAGAAATCTAGGTAAGATTTGAAGCCCAGAAGGGCATTGGGCCCTTGATTTGGATACTTAGCTTTGACTTACGTTCTGCTCGGATGTCTTAAATAAATCCATATACAATGTCATAGGAACTTGTACCTTGGATGATTGAATGTCATGAGAATATACAGTCAAAAATCTATAGTCGGTAGGATTAGGAAGCGTGTCGGTAGGTTTAGAAAGAATAGTGATTATAGGTTTTGGAGGAAATGTTTTTAGCAATAGGGTTTCTGTTAGAGAGTGAATTTAAATGTCAGCACATGTGAAGAGTTAGTCACAATGATAAACTGGGAAAATATTTAGGAAAGCAGATATCAATATAGACATTAGGAAATCAGGCAAAGTATAAAGTGAGTGATAGGATTAGACATTTTCAACAGGCTTGAGGTTGAATATATAATCTTAGGAGATAGGTGTACCCTGTGTCTATGAATATAGAGATAATGCATGAATAGACCATACTGTGAATAAATAGTATAACTGGTTCCAAATTTAAATAATGGATTGAATTGATATCTGAAAATATACAGAAAATCCTATATTGATATATATACGTTCATTAAAACCAAATATACATCTAATGGTAATATTAGGGTTATGGTTCATCATGAATGATGTGAGAGTTTTGCTTCAAAAGTGATTAGGGAAATCGAAAATAATGTGTTTGGAAAGAAATCTCATGAAAAGACCAGTCAAGAAACATGGAGTTATACGTGTGTTCTGAAGCAGGAAGTGATTGAAACTGAAAAAAATGCCAATAAATTTTCGAATTTGTGGATGAAATATATATCCTATTATGTGCATAAACTGAAGAAATCCCAATGTACCAGTGTTGAATAAAAATGAATTTCAAAATACACATCATGTCCCATAGGAATCTATTTGTGTTGATGTTAAACTGGGTAAGTTCCTGTAGAAATACAAGAATTTGTATGCACCATTCACTGAAGATAGTTCTCAGTACTAGGAAACAATTATGTAGTTAAGGTGTGTGAATATTCTTGAGAATAATCTCGTGAAAAGTTGATTAAAAATACACATACATGAATATGAATTAATTTAGGGAGTGTATAATAAGACAAACATTATATATTTTGAAAAATCAGGAGAGTATGTATACACACACACACAAACACACACACACAGACTTTAAAAAGTAAAAATATATATGCCAATCGAAATTCACCATGAAATATATATCATTCACAGATCAGAAATATTTATTTTACTGAACATGGATTTTTGTGTAAAGTTGTTCAACTAGGAAGCTCACCCATTGGTTTAATTTTCAGTTCCAGCAGCGTTTAGGAAGAGTGAACTTTTCTAACAATTTGTATCTGCCAAGTGAGCCACCACACAAGAATGTACATGTGATTCCAGGTAGGATTCTATATGTGCATATAAAATTACATGTGCTGAATAGGCTGCAGAGAAAGGGAGTCAGGTATTCAAACATTTGTTAACTTTAGAAATATATGGAGAACTATTTCAACAGAAAATTGACTAGATTTATAACTCCTACTCTATAAAATGCAAAAGGCAAGCCCAACTATACAACATACCTCCTCTAAACTGCTTATATTTCAATTCTGTTTCGGTTTTTATTCTCCATAATATTAGGATTAGTTGTCAGAGTCTAGTAATGTAGTGGTTAGTTTCAGGGATACAGTATTTCGTATAAAAATTTGGAAAATGAATCCAATGTGTATGTAAATATATGCTACAAAAAATCTTCCCACTCTCATCCAGAAAAATGCCTTGACATTACCTTCGCCCCAAGTAAGACACAATTAGAGGAGAAGAATTAGAAAATCTGAGTACATATATTCAACGGAAAATGCTCAGGAGTTCACAATCTTGGAGGTGGTAGAGGAGTTTCCAAAATAAGGGACAGGGTAAACACTCCACAAACATGGAGCTCCGCTGGCCTAAAAACGTCTTGAGAAACTGCCTCTGAGTTCAGGCACTTGAAATATATGTTGATTTCAGGAGCTTTAGCTTCTTTCTAGTGAGACCATCAAAGCTGGGTCTGCATCAATGTGACCTGGAGGACATGGCATCTTATTTTCCAATGAACATGAGGCAGCAGTGCTGGTTTCTCTCTTTGCAGGTAAACTGTGGCCACTGGGGGCTAAGTGTCTCCCCGTGTGGACTGTGAAGCCATTTGGTCATGATGCACTTTTCGTGGTGTTTCTTGCTGCTGCACTGGGAGTTTGGTATTTGCTTCATGAAATACAAGGAGTTCAACTGGGACACAGTGCTGGAAGGAGTTCTGTCACGTGTGGTGGGTCAGTGTCTGCAGGAGAATGCACCAACCAGGCTTCTATCCAAATAGCTTGCCCCCTTGACCATAGCAACCTGATTCTGAACATTGCCCTGAAACCTCTGCATATAATAAGATGCCTTTATATAGAAGGGTCTGCTGGCTGAACCATGTCAGTCACAAGGCATTTGGAAACCAATGGAAGATTCTCATGGCCGTACCACTGATGTTTTATCACACACCTGCCCACCACTGCTCTAGGACCACTACTCAACAGACTCCAACTTACTGGCATCTGTGTTCTACACCATGTTCAGGAAACCCAGTCAATCAAGGCAGTGTCTGGTATACTCATGATCAGCAACAGGACATCCAAAGTTTCTCCAGTGCCACCTGGTCATGGTAATTTTATAAAGTTCATGATATTTATGTAACCATTCTCAAAGATGAAGTTGGAGGCATTGTGGGTTTCAATTGTTCAGAAACCATTAAATGGTGAGGAAGCTCTTTTCAATGAAAGCTCTGGAGAACTCTCACAGGCAAGGCTTCCCAAATAGTTGCCAAAAGGTCACTTGTAGCCAGGCCCAATGAGGTCTACAATGTGAGGTCCATGTGTGTTTTGACTCTCAATTGTGGCTGCCAAGTCTTTCATAATAAAATCATGTGATTCTCTGACTGAGATTCCCAGTGAACTGTGGAAAGCCACCCTGGGACTAGATCTCAGTTTCCAACGGCGACTCTCATGCATGGCCTCCTAAAATCTTAACACAATTCATGGCAATACTTTTCTGAGGTCAGTTAAAGAACTGAGCCTTTATGGGGTATCACACCAGAATTCAACCCAGGTGGAACCAGTCATCTCTCACAATTAAAACCTAAACACTCCCACATGACCCTGATCTTCTTCCATATAGACACTCATCATAACCTCTGGCAGGAGGTTTCCATGAGGGGCGCAGCCCAAGACAGTGTCCAAAATAAGCTGCCTTGCCCCTAATTTGCCTAAAGTCATGTTTGCCTGGACAGCCTTCCTATGAACCAGGAGTGATCAAATAGGCCTGCCATTAATACTGCTCCGCTTCTAAAATTTGAGGCCTACTGACTGTGGGGTTTAGATTCTTTTAGGGAATTGGCGGCATGAGAAAACACAAGCACTATGGGCAAGCCATGCCAGAGCTTTGAAGAAACCATTTGACCCAAAGGATCCCTATTCTTCCTTGATGGAAGTCAATACCCTAACAGAGGAAGGCAAGAGAATTCATCCAAAATGACTGCTCTTTTGCCATTTTGGTTTTGGATGCACATATGTGATTTTTCTTTAGATCCATCAGGTGCTTAGAATCTAATCCAAAGCCTCACACAGGGCCAAGAGGCTGATTCAGACACATCCCTTTCCAAAGCAATTAAGCAAAGAGGCACAAGAGATGCACATTTATTTCCATTTGAAAACTCTTTTGTTCAGGCTTCCAAAAGTGTTGGCCTGAGGCAAACACCTTTCTGACATTCAGGGCAACAGAACAATATGTAAGCATGAGGCCCAAAGCAGGGTTTCTCCACTGAGATATTCCTGGTCACACTGCTATCTGAGTTTTCTGAGATGCTCGCTATTCCCTTCAGCTATCCAGTACATGGCCATGTCACAGACCTTGGAGGTGGTACATATCTTTGACACAAAACCATGAGCCTATTCTTGAGAGTGACCAGAATTGAGAAATAAATCAGGAACTTAGGAAGATTGCAGGTGTTGCCCATGGATAAGGCAAGCAGCACTCCATTCATAAATTGGGCAGAATGAATGCTGGGAAGCTTTCTACTAGACAGGACACATCCATTGATGCATTCTCTTTTCTAATGTCTACAACCACTAACACAGTGGAATACACAGACATAGAAACACTCACATTGTCAAAGGACGTAGAAGAATCAGTTCATTCCAAACCAAACAAACCGCCTTTCCTACCTATTCTGAGAAAATGACACAAAACCACAAACCCCACCCAAACCCACAAATTCAACTCATTCCCCCAAGTCGGTCTGTGACTATCCGGAATGTCCTCTGACTTGTGGGCCATACTGTGTTCCCCCAAAATGGCCTGTCCTGCCTCAGATTTTGTCGCCTTGGCCAACTCTGTGAAGTTGTCAGGAGCCAGAGTTGAGCCACTACCTGCTTTCTCAGGAAAGGCCCCTCTTCAGAGCACTCCTGGCATTTGGCCATCCTCACATCAGTAGGTACCAAGAATGACAGACTCTGTCCTTGGTAAATCCAACAAGTGAGCCCACTGGAACTGTGACTGGGACTGGCTCTGGGTTCCTGGCTTCTTGGATCACAAGTTCAGAGAGTTCCATAACCAAGGAAGTTAGGAAGGTCATTCCTTCAGGAACTGAATGAGGTCACTGCCTTGGCAAACACTTTGTCCTAACAGTTGAGATGGAGGCTGCCTCTAATTCCTGAGACACTTTCACAAGTTAGAAGGGTATATCAAAAATCGGCACCTGGGAACAGCTCTCCACACAGGCCTGGTTTGGTCCATCTCCTCTACGTTAAGGAGAGAGAGTCTGATTCAGACTCAACCCTTCATCCTGACCAGGTTGTTTGCCATGGAAGATGACTTTTGCTCTCTCCAGTCCTTCATAGCTTCCTACATCTTCTCCAGGGATCATTTCTGCATTGACCTTTGAGGTTTTCAGCAGGTCGAAGATCCTTTACATTCCTGTATTGTAAGAACAAATCTGTCTCTGCTCTTCTGAATACTTAGATTGATGGAACAGTGTATGGTTAGGGTTATTATCATGTTCAATTAAAACCAAAACACTCCCACATGGCCCTCATATTCTTCCATATAGTCACTCATCAGTACCTCTGGCTAGAGGTTTCCATAAGGGGTGCAGCCCAAGAGAGTGTCCAAAATAAGATCCCTTGCCCCTCATTTGCCTAATATCAGGGTTTCCTGGACACCCTTCCTGTGAACCAGGATTGGTCAAATAGGCCTGCAATTAATAATGCTCTGTTTCTCCATTTTGAGGCCTACTGACTGTGAGGAATAGATTCGTTATGTGATTTGGAGTCATGTGAAACCCAGGCACCTCGTCCGGTCTTTGAAGAACTCATTTGACCCTAAAAATCCCTATTCTTACATGATGGAGGTCAGGAACCTAATACAGAAAGCAAGAGACTTCATCCACAATTACTGATCTTTTTGCCATTTTGGTTTTGGATGCACACATGAAATCTTTCTTTAGATCCATCAGGTGCTGAAAATCTAAGCCACAGACTCACACAGAGCCAAGAGGATGATTCAGACACATCCCTTTCTAAAGCAATTAAGCAAAGAGCCACAGGTGAAGCTCATTCATTTCCATTTGAAATCAGTTTTCTTCAGGCTTCACAAACTGGTGGTCTGAGGCAAAGACCTTCCTGACATTCAGGTCAACAGAACAGTAGGTAAGCAAATGGCACAAAGCAGCATTTCTCTACTGAGCCTTTACTGGTCACACTGATATCTGAGTTTTCTGAGATTATCCCCATTCCCTTCAGCTATCCAGTACATGGCCATGTCACAGAGCTCGGAGGTGGTACATATCTTGGACAAAAAAAACATGAGCCTATTCTGGAAAGTGGCCAAAATTCAGGAAGAAAACAGGAACTAAGGAAAATAGTAGGTGTTGCCCATCGATAAGGCAAGCCACAGTCCATTCATAAATTGGGCAGGATGTGTGCTGGGATGCTTTCTTCTTGTCTGGACACATGCATTGATGCATTCACTTTTCTAATATCTACAACCACGGACAAAGTGGGATACACAGACATAGAAACACTCACCATGTCAAATGACTTATTAAAAACAGTCCACTCCAAACCAAACAAACTGCCTTTCCTACCTATTCTCAGAACATGAGCCAAAACAACAAACTCACATCCACACCCACAAAGGCACATCCTTTACCCAAGTAGGTCTGTGACTATCCAGAGTGTCCTCAGACTGATGGGCCATACTATGTTCCCCCGAAATGGCATGTCTGTCTTAGATCTGGTCTACTTTACCAACTCTGTAAAGTTGTCAGGAGCCATCGGTGAGTCACTACCTGCTTTCTCAGGAAAGGCCACTCTTTAGAGCTTTCCTGACATTTCATCATCCACACATCACTGTGTACCAAGAAAGACTGACTCTGTCCTTGGTAAATCCAAACAAGTGAACTCACTGGGAAAGGGACTGGGACTGGCTCTGGGTGCCTGGCTTCCTGGATCCCAAGTTCAGAGAGTTCCATCACCAAGGATGTGAGGTAGGTCACTTCCTTCAGTAACTGAATGAGGTCACTGCCTTGGCAACCACTTTGTCTTAACATTTGCTTCCAAGGGTTCCATGAGAGAGGCTGCCTCTACTTCCTGTGTCACATTCACAAGTTAGAATGGTATACCAACCATAGGCACCTGGGAACAGTCAGAGTCTAGTAGGGTATGGGTTAGTGTCAGAGATTCAGTATTTCAAATATAAAATAGGAAAATGAATCTAATGTGTATACAAATATTTGCTAGACAAAAATCTTCCCACTGTCCTCCAGAACAATGCCTTGATATTTCCTTCACCCCAAGTAAGACACAATTAGTGGAGAAGAGTTTGAAAATCTGTGAATATATATCTGGAAAGGAAAATGCAAAGAAGTTCACAACCTTGGAGGTGGTAGAGGAATTTTCAAAAGTAAAGGACAGGGTAAACATTCCACAAATATGGAGCTCTGGTGGCCAAATGAATTTTTGAGAAACTGCCTCTTAGCTTGGGACCTTGAAATATTTGTTGTTGTCAGAAGATTTAGCTTCCTTTGTAGTGAGACCATCAAAACTGGGTCAGCATCTATGTTACCTGGAAAACATGGTTCCTAATTTTCTATTGAACATGAGGCAGCAGTTCTGAATTCTCTCTTTGTAGGTAAACTGAGGCCACTGGGTTCTAAGTGTCTAACCGTGTGGTCTGTGAAGCCATTTGGTCATACTCGAATTTTTCTGGTGTTATTTACTGCTGTACTCTGAGATTGGTATTGGCTTCACGAAGTACAAGGAGATAAACTGGGACACAGTGCTAGAGGGAGTACTCTCACTTGTGGTGGTTGAGGGTCTGCAGGAGAATGCACCAACCAAGCTTCTATCCCAAAAAGCTTGCACCCATGTCCATAGCAACCTGATTCTGAACATTGCCCTGAAACCTCTCCATATAACAAGATCCCTTTACTTGTAAGGGTCTTCTGGCTGCACCATGTCAGTCACAAGTCATTTGGAAGCCAATGGAAGATCCATGTGGCCCCACGACAGATGTTTTATAATACACCTGCCAACCACTGCCCTAGGTCCACTACTAAGCAGGCTCCAACTTTCTGGAATCTGTGTTCTACAACATTTTTATTAAACCCAGTCAATCAGGGCACTATCTGGTATACTCGTGATCAGCAACAGACATAAAAAGGTTCTCCAGTGCCACCTGTTCATAGGAATTTCAAAAATTTCATGGTATTTATCTAGCCAATTTTTAAGGATGACGTTGGAGGCACTGTGGGTTTCAATTCATTCAGGAACCATGAAATAGTGAGGAAGCTCATTTCAATGAAAGCTCGGGAGAACTCTCACAGGCAAGGTTTTCCAAAGAGTGGCCAAAAGGTCAAATGAAGCCAGGCCCATTGAGGTCTACAATTGAGGTCCATGTGTGTTTTGACTCTCAACTATGGCTGCCAAGTTTTTCTGAATAAAGTCATGTGATATGCTGGCTGAGATTCCCAGTGCTCTTTGGAAAGCCATCCTGGGCTAGATCTCAGTCTCCAAGGGCAACTCTCATGTGTGGCCTCCTAAATTCCCAACACAATTCATGCCAATACTTCTCTGAGATCTGTTCCAGAACTCAGTCTCTTAGGGGAATCACACAAGAGTTCAAGCCCTGGTTGACCCAAGAATCTTTTCCAACCGTAACACAGATGACCACAATTAAACCAAAACACTCCAACATGGCCCTCATCTTCTTCCATATAGACAATCAGAATAACCTCTGGCTGGAGGTTTCCATGAAGGGCGCAGCCTAAGACAGTGTCAAAAATAAGCTCCCTTGCCCCTCATTTGCCTAAATTCAGGGTGGCTTGGAAACCTTTCCTGTGAACCAGGAGTGATCAAATAGGCCTGCCATTAATACTGCTCTACTTCTCCAATTTGAGGCCTAATCTCTGTAGGTTATAGATTCTTTATGTGAAGTGGGGTCATGAGAAAACCCAAGCACCTGTGGGCTACCCTCTGAAGGGCTTTGAAGAACCCATTTGAGTGAATCGAGGAGTTGCATCAAAAGTACTTTATATATAGGGTTTTGGTTAGAGAGTGAATGTAAATGTCAGCATATGTGAAGAGTCAGCAACAGTGATGAACTGGGAAAAATGTGTAGGAAAGCAGATATCAATAGAGACATTAGGAAATCAGGCAAAGTACAAAGTGAGTGATAGAATAAGACATTTTTAACAGGGTTGAGTTTGAATATACAATCTTAGGAAGAAACAAATATGTAGTCACGAATAGAAATGATATTTAGATCATTAGTGTATCAGGACATGGATGTTGTTAGTAATACATGCTCACTTTCAATATAGGCTTTGGTACAATCATAAGTGTGACACTTGCATTTTGTGTCAGGAATATTACTGTGATGAAATGTATATGTATATCAGGTCACTAGAGAATTTCTTCCACGATTTTTGAAAGCAATATTTTAAAGACTTATAAATAAGTATTGGGGATACAAATAGGAATACCCTGGGTCTATGAATATAGAGATGAGTCCTTAATAGACCAAACTGTGAATAAATAATATAACTGGTTCAAACTTTAAATAATGGATTGAATTGATATCTGAAAATATACAAGAAGTCTTATATTGATACACATACATTCATTCCAACCAGTTATACAGCTAATGATAATATTAGTGTTACTGTTTATCATGAAGAGTGTGTGAGTTTTGCTTCATAAAGTGATTATGGAAATCGAAAATAATGTGTTTGGAAAGAATCTCACACACACAAAAAAAAAACAGTCAAGAAACATGGAGGAATACATGTGTTCTGAAGTAGGAAGTGTTTGAAAGTGAACCAAATGCCTATAAATTTGTGAAATTGTGGATGAAATGATATATCCTATAATGTCCATAAACTGAAGAAATAGTAATGTACCAGTGTTAAATAAAAATGAACTTCAAAAGACACATCATGTCCCATAGGTGTCTACTTGCATTGATGTTAAACTGGGTCAGTTACTGTAGAAATATTAGGATTTGTAAGCACCATTCACTGAAACTAGTTTTCAGTACTATGAAATAAATATGTATTTCAGGTGAATGAATATTTCTGAGAATAATCTTGTCTAAAGTTGATTATAAATCCACATAAACACACATGAGTGAATTTAGGGAGTGTATAATAAGACACATATAATTCATATTTTGGAAAATCTTGAGAGTAGATATCTATATCTATATAGATAGATAGATAGATGGATAGATAACATAGATACACACATACACACACATTAAAATGTAGCCATATATATGCAATTCGAAATTCATCATGAAATTTATATCATCCACATATCCAAAAATATTCATTTTACTGAATATTCATTTATGCATAATATTGTTCATCTAGGAAATTCACCCATAGGTTGAATTTCTAGTTCCATCAGGATTTAGAGGGAGTGATCTCTTCTCACAATTTGTATCTTCCAAAATAAACGAGCTCACAAGAATGTACGTGTGATACCAGGGAGAATTCTAAATATGCATAAAAAAATACATGTGATGAATAGGCTACAGAGAAAGGGAGACAGAAATTTAGATATGTGTTAACTTTAAAAACGAATGGAGAAATATTACAATGAAAAGTTGACTAGATTTATAACACATATCCTTGATAAAGCAGAAGGCAAGTCCAAGTATACACCAGTCCTCCTATGAAAGGCCCGTATTTCTGTTCTGTTAGGATTCTTTTTCTCCATCATATTAGGATTAGTTGTCAGATTCTAGTACGGTATGGGTTAGTGTCAGGGATTCAGTATTTCAAATGGAAAATAGGAAAATGAATCTAATGTGTATGCAAATATGTGCTACTCTGTCGCGACCCCTTGCCCGCAAGGAAGATGCAACTCAGGAATCTTCTTTCAGCAGTTTATTCAGGCCCTTGATATTTCTTCTAATTCCCCCTCGGATGCCCCTCCCAGCCTTAATAAAGCATCCCAAGCCCCAATACGAAGCTGCCACGTGGAACTTTCTCACAGGGTGCTGAGAAACCATGCACCAACTCTCCCAAACAAGGAGTTGTTTGTTACAGACCACAGTGGAGCCAGCGCCATCTTGCAATGGCAACCATAATCTGCAGAAACGGTTCACCACAGTTCCCCCCTTCTGTTTTCTGAAAACAATACAGGCGAGAGTAGAGGTCCTATCCCACTGTGCAGAAGTGGCTGCATAGTATGGCTCAGTCCTAAGGAGGGCCCTTCCCCAGTTCTGAAGCCATATCAGCCGACGCCTTTTCTTGTGGGGCGGGGCATGGACATCAAACCCGCATGCAATAGGACATGCTCTCCTTGAGGTCCACCTCAAGGATCACTCAAGTGCAGTGCCTTGCCTCGCATCCTGTATCGTGACGAAGGTGGACGAAGGGGGACAGCTGAGGCTGTTCTGTGGCTGTACACAACGACAAACGAGTTGACAGCACCCTGAAAGAAAGGCATGAACTTTAAGGCGATAGAGAAGCATTAGTGTGGAAACCCACCTGCGTGTAATGGCAGCAAGACCGGCAGAGTGCAAGGGCTTTCCAACACTAAGAGAATAACGAGGAAAGACATGTCGATCCCAGTGCAATGTTATAATAACTTGGGGTGCAACGACCATGTCAAAGATTTACTGTTTAAGCTGCGCAAGCCAGACTTGAGGTGAATTGCCATTTTCTAAAGCTGCAAGAGCTTGGATGATCATAGCCTTATGGTGAGCATTGCGGGCCTTGAGGTGACAGAGAAACCACAAACAGAGAAACATACCGAAGCAACACATTGCACCAAAAATGCCTACCCCCACCCACTCTTTAAAAAAGGAAAAAGCAGAAGATATCCAATTGGTGAATTGACCCAAAGTCATGGGATCAACACGAGTGTTATTCAAGACAGCTATCTGGGTTAGTTGAGACTGGATCATGTTTTCCGCTTTCATGGACCAATTTCCAGCCAAATATTCGCCAATGATGCGGGAAGCATTCCTGGAATCATTAAATCTGACAGAGGTTATGCATAAATGTGCACGTTGGTCAACACAACCCAAAAGCACTAAGTCAGCCAATTCTTCTACCTGAGCTTGGAGTAAATCTATTCTTTGGTTGGCAGCTAAAATCCCTGACAAAATATGTTGATTAATTGTATTTTGAGATTCAAGTATGGTGGAAGTTTGTTGGACAACTTGATTAATGGTGGCAGCAGTTTGTACTTGATCGGCCATAGCCAATCCGGCCGTAACCGCTGCAGCAGCAGATACCGCCACGGCTGTCACTATAGCCGCTGTGATTCCAAAATCTCTGCGGACTCTAGGTAGCTCAACAATAGGGAATTTATCAGGATCCGCAGTGACCGGGATTGGGAAAAAAGTTGGAATTTTCATAACCACTGCTACAGTCCAGGAACCATTCCAACACTCAGATAAGAGACAGGTAGTATGAGAACAATCCAGCATCCCCAATGAGGTGGCCTTAGCCAAAAGGAATAAGAAGGGGGATTGGACACAGACCATTGCAGGAGGCAATGTGGCATTATACAACAGAGAGTTGAATGAAACAGATGTAAGTCTATTACCTTGTTCACTTTGCCTAACAGTACCAGAAATATTAGTCAGCCAACTTTTGGCTCCTACCAACTGAGCCAGTGCAGAAATATCGACTGAAGCCCCCTTTTCATTGGAAATCAGCCATTGAAACCAGGACCAACCTACTCCTGTAGAGGAGCTGGCACTATTGTTAAAGTTATAAACATACCTATTAAGAGAGGGGGAAAGGGAGAAACCTTTAGCAACTTGATGTTTCTCCCAAGAATGATCCTGACAAGGCGTAAATGTTGGGGGGAAACCAAGATTAGGGGAACAGTAAGGAGAGGCCTTGAAATGAGTGGCATTATAAATACTACTAGAAGAAGGAGGCACTGGGATTAGTACCTCGGAGATAATAGCCAAGGTAGTTATGTTAAGAGCAGAGCTGCTGTTTGCGGGGGTCCCTGAGCCTGATCGCTTCCCCGAAGCTACCTTGCTCAATACAGCACTGATAATGCTTCCTGAGACCTGATTGGACCGCAATAGGTCCTCCCAGTTAGTCAAATTTTTGGTCTTAAGGCTAATGCAATTAGCGTTTCTAAGGCTGAAACAAAAAACTCCTGTGAGATTAACTTGAGATTGATTAAAAATTCTCTCCATGTCCCCTCTAGGAGAGGCACAGGGAGTAGACATCTCACATGAGGTAGAAAAAAGAGTGGGGAGGACACTAGAATTACCATGAACCGGCATCGGCATTGGCCAGGCCCGTGCCACTGCCCACCACCGCATTGGTGTCGCCTGTGCCATCGGCACCAGCACCAGAGCCAGAGCACTTAGCAGAATGAAGATCCACATCACAGGATTGTTGTGGTATCTCTTGTTGCTGGTCAGCTGATGTTGAGACTCTTCTTGTCAAGCGTTCAGGGACCCACAACGGTTCCGTACGATCCTGGGGAAAAACACATACAGATCCTCGTGCCCATGTCAGCAAGGGGTCAGGGCCGTTCCATTGGCCCGTGAGAACATCCTTCCACTTAACATAGCCAATCACAGAGGGCTGAGGGGACACATGTCTATCGGCCGCAGAGCGACCATGAATATCCAAATTCAAAAAATTAATGGTAAAGAGAGCTAAGGACAGGCATTCTTTAGGAGTGTGTTCAGCTCCTATTCCCCCTTTTTGTTTTTGTAAAGTTTCCTTTAAGGTGCGATGAGCACGCTCAACAATGCCTTGTCCTTGAGGGTTATAAGGCAAACCATGAGTAAGTTGCACTCCCATAGTAGAAGAAAAAGCTGTAAATTGTCTGCCAGTATAAGCAGGTCCATTATCAGTCTTAAGGGATGTAGGTGCACCCCATGCTGCCCATGCTTCTAAACAGTGAGTAATGACATTACGTGCCTTTTCTCCCGATAAAGCAGAAGCATGGATAATTCCAGAGCACGTATCAACGGAAACATGCACATACTTAAGGTTACCAAAGTCAGGTATATGTGTCACACCCATTTGCCAAGCAATCAATGGCTTCAATCCCCGTGGGTTTACTCCATAATTAGGGGGATGAAGAAATGTGACACAATGGGGACATTGCAATACTATCTGCCGAGCATCCGCTCTTTAAATGGAAAAACGACTGCGCAGCGTTAATGCATTAACATGGAAGTTTTGGTGAAACAACTTAGCCCCCTCTAAGGAGGAAGCCAAGCATATCAATTGACCTCTAGTGGCTAAGTCCGCACAGGCATTACCCTGGGATAACGGACCAGGAAGAGAGGTGTGAGCCCTGATGTGCATTGGATAAAAAGAAGCAGTGCGGTTAGAGATAAGCTGTTGAAGCTGAGTAAAGTAAACAGACACATTGTGGGCATCATTAATAGTTCCCACGGCCTCCAGGACTTTTAGTGCTTGTACCACATAGCTGGAGTCCGAAATAAGATTAAAAGGAAAAGAACACTGTTTAAAAACTTTAATATCAATTTGTAGTTCTACCCATTGTGGATTTCCAGGAGCAAATTGATGCTGGATAGGGGGAGAGTCATTAATTACATAAGCTTCCATTCCAGACTTGGAACCATCAGTAAAAATGTTAACAGCCCCCTCTATGTTTGGGCATGGAAAGCTCTCCTCGAAACACCCCCACCATACGGCGGCGGGTCCGGAGGATAATTTTTCTTGAGCTCCTGTTTATTTTTGTTCCCTTCTCCCATAGTTAGACTCCCTAGCTGCTGAGACAGTCTCCCGAGCTTCTCCTCCTCATCGTCCTCCTCTTCTGACCCACTTTTGCATGGGAGTGTGCGCAGTGTACTGAGATCTGGATACAAGCGTTTCCTCCCCCGTTTCTCGCTCTGCACATTCCCTTCTTCCTGAAATATTTCACTCCGTGCCAGAGACAATTGCCTCCTCCCCTGTTTCTCGCTCCGCACACTGCCATCCTCCTGAAATACGTCACTTCGTACCGGAGATAATCGCTTCCTCCCCTGTTTCTCGCTCCGCATACTCCCACCCTCCTGAAATACCTCACTGCCTGCCATTTCTGATCTTTCTTCATGTAATTGCTCTAAAACTTCTTGTCCTTTAGTAAGTGCTTCCTGACATCTGCCATCTGCGAGGCAACTACGGATCATCTTCCAAAGGGGTATCACCCCACCCTCTAATATGCCCTGCTCAGAAGCAAAATCAAGATCTGTGCCTAACTTATCCCAGCTAGGTATAGTAAGGCTGCCCGAGAACGCGAACCACGGTGCAGCAATATCTGTCTTCTGTAAAAATCTCTGTAAAGTACTACGTTTCACTTCTAGGCCCTTGGAACGTAACAGGTTATCTAGGGCCAGGAGAAGCGGACTTGAAGATACGGCACCCATGACACAACAAAAGACGCACAAAAAACAAAAGTGAAAGTAAGAGCGAAAGTACACAGTGCAGCTGCAATAAGATGTAATGCTCTCTCTGGCTTTACAGAGGAGCTGCCGCTTTGATAGCGGGTCCCAATTACCTAGGACTAATCTCTGCTTTGATAGCGGGTCCCAATTACCTGGGACTAATCTCCGCTTTGATAGCGGGTCCCAATTACCTGGGACTAATCTCCGCTTTGATAGCGGGTCCCAATTATCTGGGACTGATCTCCGCTTTGATAGCGGGACCCACTTACCTAGGACTAACCCGTGCACCACCATTGACTGCTGAAAGTTCTGGTTCCCGGGTTTTCAGCACCACTTGTTGCGACCCCTTGCCCGCAAGGAAGACGCAACTCAGGAATCTTCTTTCAGCAGTTTATTCAGGCCCTTGATATTTCTTCTAATTCCCCCTCGGATGCCCCTCCCAGCCTTAATAAAGCATCCCAAGCCCCAATACGAAGCTGCCACGTGGAACTTTCTCACAGGGTGCTGAGAAACCATGCACCAACTCTCCCAAACAAGGAGTTGTTTGTTACAGACCACAGTGGAGCCAGCGCCATCTTGCAATGGCGACCATAATCTGCAGAAACGGCTCACCACACTACTCAAAAATCTTCCCACTCTCATCCAGAACAATGCTTTGACATTACCTTCGCCCCAAATAAGACACAATTATTGATGAAGAGTTAGAAAATGTGTGAATACATATGTGAAAAGGAAAATGCTCAGAAGTTCACAACCTTGTAGGAGGTAGAACAGTTTCCAAAAGTAAGGGAGAGGGTAAACACTCCACAAACATGGAGCTCTGCTGGACTAATGAGTTTTTTAGAAACTCCCTGTGAGGTTGGGCACTTGAAATGTATGTTGTTGTCAGGAGCTTTAGCTTCCTTTGTAGTGAGACCATCAATGCTGTGTCTCCACCTATGTAACCTGGGTGACATGGTTTTTTATTTTCTAATGAACATGAGGTAGCAGTGCTGAATTCTCTCTTTGTAGATAAACTTTGGCCACTGTGGTCTAAGTATCTAACCGTGTGGTCTGTAAAGCCATTTGGTCATCCTCCACTTTTGTGGTGTTTCTTACTGCTGCACTGTGAGTTTGCTATTGACTTCATGAAATACAAAGAGTTCAACAGGGACACAGGGCTGGAGGGAGTACTCTCACGTGTGGTGGGTGAGGGTCTGCAGGAAAATGCACCAATGTGGCTTCAATCCTTCATAGCTTTTCAACTTGACAATAGCAACCTGATTCTGAACATTGGCAGGAATCCTCTCAATATAAAAAGATGCTTTTACATAGAAGGGTCTACTGGCTGCACCATGTCAGTCACAAGTCATTTGGAAGCCAATGGCAGATCCCCATGGCCCCACCACAGATGTTTTTTTCCCACACCTACACTCCACTGCTCTAGGCCCACTAGTCCGCAGGCTCCAACTTTCTGGCATCTCTGTTCTACACCATTTTCATGAAACCCAGTCAATCAGGGCACGGTCTGGTAAAATCATGATCAGCAACAGGACATCCAAAGGTTCTCCAGTGCCACCTGGTCATGGGAATTTCAAAAAATTCATGGTATTTATCTCGATATTTTTCCATAATGAAGTTGGAGGAACTGTGGGATTCAATTTATACAGGAACCATTAAATGGTGAGGAATCTCATTTCAATGAAACCTCGGGAGAACTCTCACAGGCAAGGCTTCCCAAAGAGTGGCCAAAAGGTGACATGAAGCCAGGTGCAATGAGGTCTACAATGTGAGGTCCATGTGTGTGTTGACTCTCAACTATGGCTGCCAATCTTTCAGAATAAAATCATGTGATACCCTGGCTGAGATTCCCAGTGCTGTGTGGAAAGCCACGCTGGGCCTAGATCTCAGTTTACAATGGTGAATCTCATGCGTGGCCTCCTAAAATCCCAACACAATTCATGGCAATACTTCTCTGAGGTCAGTTTCACAACTCAGTCTCTAAGGGAAATCACAACAGTGTTCAAGTCCAGGTGGACCCAGGCATCTCTTCCAACTGCTACACAAATGATGACAACTAAAACCAAAACACTCCCACATGGCCTTCTTCATGTTATATATAGACACTAATCAAAACCTCTAGCTGGAGGTTTCCATGAGGGGCGCAGCCCAAGACAGTGTCAGAAATAATCTCCTTTGACCCTCATTTGCCTAAAGTCAGGGTGGCCTGGACAACCTTTCTGTGAACCAGAAGTGATCAAAATGCCTGCTGCTAATACTGCTCCACTTCTCAAATTTGAGGCCTATTGACGGTCGGATATAGATTCTTTGTGTGAATTGGAGTCATGGGAAAACCCAAGCACCTATTCTCTAGCCTCTGCAGGGCTTTGGAGAACTCATTTGACACAAATGATCCCTATTCTTACTTAATGGAGATCAGGAATCTTACAGAGGAAGGCGAGAGATTTCATCCACAATGACTGATATTTTTTCCATTTTGGTTTTGAATGCACACATGGGATAACTCTTTAGATCCATCAGGTTCTGACAATCTAAGCCACAGCCTCACAAAAGACCAAGAAGCTGATTCAGACACATCCTTTTCCAAAACAATAAAGCAAAGAGCCACAGGTGATGCCCATTATTTCTCTTTGAAAACTGTTTTCTTCAGGCTTCACAAAGGGGTGGCCTGAGGCAAAGACTTTCCTGACATTCATGGCAACACAACAATAGGTAATCAAAAGGCTCAAAGCAGGGTTTTTCCACTGAGATATTACTGGTCACACTGATATCTGAGTTTTCTGAGATGATCGCCATTCCCTTCAGCTATCCAGTACATGACCATGTCACAGAGCTTGGAGGTGGTACATATCTTGGACAAAAAACCATGAGTCTATTCTGGAGAATAGCCAGAATTCAGGAAGAATCCAGGAACTTAGGAAGATAGTAGGTGTTGCCCATGGATAAGGCAAGCCGCAGTCCATTCATAAATTGAGCAGGATGAATGCTGGGAAGCTTTCCACGAGAAAGGACACACCCATTGAGGCATTCTGATTTCCAAAGTCTACAACCACTGAGACAGTGGGATACACAGACATAGAAACACTCACATTGTCAAATGACTTACTAGAAACAGTCCACTCCAAACCAAGCAAACCACGTTTTTTAGCTATTCTCAGAACATGAGAAATTACCACAAGCCCACACGCACACGCAAAAATGCACCTTTTTTCCCCAAGTAGGTCTGTGACTATCTGGAGTGTCCTCTGACTGGTAGGCCATACGATGTTCCCCAGAAATGGCCTTTTCTGTCTCAGATCTGCTCTCCTTGGTCAACTCTGTGAAGTTGTCAGGAGGCAGTTGTTAGTCAATTCCTGTCCTCTCAGGAAAGACCCCTCTTCAGAGCTTTCTTCGTATTTGGCCACACTTACATCAGTAGGTACCAAGAAAGACTGACTTTTTCCTTGGTAAATCCAAAGAAGTGAGCCCTCTGGGACTGGGAATGGCTCTGGGTGCCTGGCTTCCTGGATCCCAAATTAAGAGAGTTCCATTACAGAGGAAATAGGTCAGGTCACTTCCTTCAGGAAATGAATGAGGTCACTGCCTTGGCCACCACTTTGTCCTAACAGTTGCTTCCTACATTCTCCTGACATGGAGGCTGCCTCTACTTCCTGTGATACTTTCACAAGTTAGAATGGTATAGAAACCATAGTCACCTGGGAACAGCTCTCCACACAGGTCTGGTTTGGTCCATCTTCCCTACATTAAGAAGAGAGAGGCTGACTCAGACACATCCTTTCATCCTGACTGTGTTGTTTGCCATGGAATATGACTTTTTCTCTCTCAGGTCCTTCATAGCTGCCTACATCTTCTTCAGAGGTCATTTCTGCAAGGACTTTTGAGGTTCTCAGCAGGTGGAAGATCCCCTACCTTCCTTTATTGTTAGACCAACTCTGTCCCTGCTTTCTGTAAAGTGAGATTGAGGGAACAGTGTATGGTTAGGGTTAAAAGCATGTTTGATTTTGCTTAAGAATCATTCTGCTGGATGAATAATTGTATTGGGAACCTGCGATATTTATAAGAATATAGACATAAAATATAAGTATGAAAACAAAAATCTAGAAAAGATTTGAAGCCCAGAAGGGCATTGCACCCTCAATTGGGATACTTAGCTTGAATAATGTTCTGCACTGAGGACTCAGATAAATCGATATACAATGGCATAGGACCCAAAACCTCAGATGATTGAATGTAGAAGAGAACATCCAGTCAAAAATGGATAGTCCATAGGATTATGAAGATAATCAGTATGTTTAGGAAGAATAGTGAGTCTAGTAGTTGGACCAAAAGTTGCTTAGCTATAGGGTTTCAGTTAGAGAATGAATGTAAATGTCAGCACAGGTGAAGAGTCAGTCACAATGATGAACTGGCGAAAATATAGGGAAGCAGATATCAATAGAGACATTACGAAATCAGGCAACGTATATAGTGAGTGATAGGATTAGACATTTTCATCAGGGTTCAGTTTGAATATATAATCTTAGGAAGAAACAAATATGTAGTCACCATTAGGATTAATATTTGAGAGCATTAGGCAATCTGGCCATGATATTTTTAGTATTCCATGCTCAAGTTCCATTTAGGCTTTGGTAAAACCATCAGTGTGACCTTTGCAATTTGTTTCCAGATTATTACTGTGATAAAATGTATGTGTATATCAGGTGACATTAGTATTTCTTCCACCATTTCGGGGAGCAATATTTTGAAAACTTATAAATTAGTACTGGAGATATAAATAGGTTTACCCTGTGTTGATGAATATAGAGATGATGCATGAATAAACCATATTGTGAATAAATTATATTACTAGTTCCAACTTTAAATAATGGATCGAATTGATATCTGTAAATATACAGGAAATATTATATTGATATACATACATTCATTGCAACCAGTTATATATCTAATGGGAATATTAGGGTTACGGTTTATCATGAAGAGTGTGTGAGTTTTGCTTCAAACATGATTATGGAATCGAAAATAACGTGTTTTGAAAGAAGTCTAGTGAAAAGACCAGTAAAGAAACATGGAGGAATACTTGTGTTCTGCAAGGAGGAGGTGATTGAAAGTGAACCAAATGCATATATATATGAAAACTTGTTGATGAAATGATATATCCTATGATGTCCATAACCTGAAGAAATAGTAATGTACCAGTGTTGAGTAAAAATAAATTTCAAAATACGCATGATGTCCAATAGAAATCTACTTGCATTTATGTTAAACTGGGTAAGTTACTGTAGAAATATTAGTATTTGTAAGCACCATTCACTGAATTTAGTTTTCAGTACTCGGAAACAAATATGTATTTCAGGTGGTTGGATATTTCTGAGAATAATGTTGTGAAATGTTGATTATAATGCCACACACAGGAACATGAATGAATTTAGGAAGTGTATAATAAGACACATATATTTCATATTTTGGAAAATCTGGATATATATATATATATATATATATATATATATATATATATATATAGAGAGAGAGAGAGAGAGAGAGAGAGAGAGAGAAAGAGAGAGAGAGAGAGAGATAGAGAGAGAGAAAGAGAGAGAGACAAACACGCACACACACACACACACACACACATACATTAAAATGTAGCAATATATATTCCAATCGAAATTCATCATTTAAAATAATTCCTCCACATATCCAAGAATATTCATTTTACTGAACATGGAATAATGTATAATATTTTTATTAGGAAGCTCACCCATTGGTTGAATTTTCAGTTCCATCAGTATTTAGGGGGAGTGATCTCTTCTCACAATTTGTATATTTGAAAATCAGGGAGCTCACAAGATTGTACGTGTGATACCAGGTAGGATTCATTATATGCATAAAAACCTACATGTGCTGATAGGCTACAGAGAAAGGAAGACAGGAATTAACATATGAGTTAACTTTAAAAACTCATGGAGAAGTATTACAATGAAAAGTTGACCAGATTTATAACACATACCCTTGATAAAGCATAAGGCATGTCCTAGTTTACACCATGCCTCCTATGAATGGCCTGTAATTCTATTCTGTTATGTTTCTTTTTCTTCATCATATTAGGATAGGTAGTGAGAGTTTAGTAGTGTATGGATTAGTGTCAGGGATTCAGTATTTCAAATGGAAAATAGGAAAATCAATCAAATGTGAATGCAAATATGTGCTAGAAAAAAATCTTCCCACTCTCGTCCAGAACAATGCGTTGACATTAGCTTCGAACCTATTAAGATACAATTAGAGGAGAAGAGTAAGAAAATCTGTGAATACCAGGCCTATTGATCAACCTGGGAGGAGGTACAGAAGGAGTTCACAACCTGGGAGGAGGTACAGAAGTTTTCAAAAGTAAGGGACAGGGTAAAGACTCCACAAACATGGAGCTCTGCCAGCCTAAATACTTCTTGAGAAACTGCCTCTGAGGTGGGGCACTTGAAATATATGTTGTTATCAGAAGATTTAGCTTCCTTTGTAGTGAGACCATCAAAGCTGGGTCTGCATCTATGTGACCTGGAGGATATGGTTTCTGATTTTCCAATGAACTTGAGGCAGCAGTGCTAAATTCTCTCTTTGTAGGTACACTGTGGCAACTGGGGGCTAAGTGTCTCTCCATGTGGACTGTAAAGCCCTTTGGTCATCCTCCAATGTGCGATTCAAATTATACAGGAACCATTAATATTGAGGAAGATCATTTCAATGAAACCTCTGGAGAACACTCACAGGCAAGTCTTCCCAAAGAGTGGCCAAAAGGTCACATGAAGCCAGGCCAATTGAGGTCTACAATGTGAGGTCCATATGAGTTTTGACTCTCAACGATGGGTGCCAAGTCTTTCAGAATAAAATCATGTAATATCCTGGCTGAGATTCCCAGTGCTCTGTGGAAAGACACCCTGGGTCTTGATCTCAGTTTCCAAGGGTCACTCTCATGCGTGGCCTCCTAAATTCCCAAAACAATTCATGGCAATACTTCTCTGAGGTCAGTTCCAGAACTCAGTCTCTAAAAGGAATCACACCAGAGTTCAAACCCAGGTGGACCTAGTCATCTCTTCCAACCACCACACAAATGACCACAATTAAAATCAAAACACTCCCACATGGCCTTCACCTTCTTCCATATTGACACTCATCAGAACCTATGCCTGGAACTTTCCATGAGGTGAGCAGCCCAAGAGAGTGTCCAAAATAAGCTCCCTTGCCCCTCATTTGCCTAATGTCAGGTTGGCCTGGACACCCTTCCTGTGAACCAGGATTGATCAATAGGCCTGGTATTCATACTGCTCCACTTCTGCAATTTGAGGCCTACTGACTGTGTTGTTTAGATTCTTTATGTGAATGGGAGTCTTGAGAATACCCAAGCACCTATGAGATAGCCTCTTCAGGGCTTTGAAGAACTCATTTGACACAAAGGATCCATATTCTCACTTGATAGAGGTCAGGAATATTACAGAGGAAGGCGAGAGGCTTCATCCACAATGACTGATATTTTTGCCATTTTGGTTTTGGATGCACACATGGGATCTTTTTTTTAGATCGATCAGGTGCTGAAAATCTAAACCACAGTCTCACACAGGGCCAAGAGGCTTATTCAGACACATCCCTTTCAAAAGCAATTAAGCAAAGAGCCAGAGGTGATGCCCATTCCTTTCCATTTGAAAACTCTTTTCTTCAATCTTCACACAGATTTGGGCTGAGGCAAAGACCTTTCTGACATTTAGGGAAACAGAACAATAGGTAATCAAAAGGCCCCAAGCAGGGTTTCTCCACTGAGACTTTCCTGGTCACTCTGATATTTGAGTTTTCTGAGATGCTTTCCATTCCCTTCAGCTATCCAGTACATGGCCATGTCACCGAGGTTGGAGGTGGCACATATCTTGTACAAAATACATGAAACTAATGTTGAGAGTGGCCAGAATTCAGGAAATAATGGGAACTAGAAAAATAGCAGGTGTTGCCCATGGATAAGGCAAGCATCAGTCCATTCAGTAATTGGGCTGGATGAATGCTGGGAAGCTTTCTACTACACAGGACACACAAATTGAGCCATTTTCTTTTCTAATATCTACAACCAAAGACACAGTGGGATACACAGACATAAAAACAGTCTCCTTTTCAAATGACTTACTAGAAACAGTCAACTCCAAACCAAACAAACCTCTTTTTTTGCTATTCTCAGAACATGAGACAAAACCACAAACTGACATCCACACACACCAAGGCACCTCCTTCCCCCAAGTAGGTCTGTTACTATCCGGAGTGTCCTCTGACTAGTAGACCATACGATGTTCCCTAGAAATGGCCAGTCCTGTCTCAGATCTGGTCTCCTTTGCCAATTCTGTGAAGTTGTCAGGAGGCAGTGGTGAGCCATTTCCTGCCCTCTCAGGAAAGGACCATCTTCAAAGCTTTCTTGGCATTTGGCCACCCTCACATCAGTAGATACCAAGAAAGACTGACTTTGTCCTTGGTAAATACAAACAAGTGAGAACAGTGGAACTGGGACAGGGACTGACTCTGGGTGCCTGGCTTCCTGAATCACAAAATTCAGAGAGTTACATCACCAAGGAAGTGAGGTGAGGTCACTTACTTCAGTAAATGAATGAGGTCACCGCCTTGGCCACCACTTTGTCCTAACAGTTGCTTCCTAGGGTCTCAGGAAATGGAGGCTGCCCCTATTTCCTGTGACATTTTCACAAGTTAGAATGGTACAGAAACCATAGGCACCTGGGAACAGCTCTCCACACAGGCCTTGTTTGATACATCTTCCCTACATTAAGAAGAGATAGGATGATTCAGACACATCCTTACATCCTGATGGGGTTGTTTGCAAAAGAAGAAGACTTTTGCTGTCTCAGGTCCTTCAGAGCTGCCTACATCTTTTCCAGGGATCATTTCTGCATGGATTTTGAGGTACTAAGCAGTTGGAAGATCTCCTAACTTCCTGTATTGTAAGACCAACTTTGTCTCTGCTCTTCTTTAAAGTGAGATTGAGTGAACAGTGTATGGTTATGGTTAATAGCATGTTTGATTTGGGTTAGGAATCATTTTGTTGGATGAATAATGATATTGGGAACCTGCGATATTTATAAGAATATAGAGGTGAAATATAAGTATGAAAACAGAAATCTAGGTAATATTTGAAGCCCAGAAGGATTTGGGCCCTTGATTGGGATGCTTAGCTTGAATTATGTTCTGCACCGAAGTCTCAGTTAAATCGATATACAATGGCATAAGACCCTGTACCTCAGATGATTGAATGTAGAAGAGAACATCCAGTCAAAAATGGATAGTCTGTAGGATTAGGACGATAGTCAGTTGGTTTAGGAGGAAGAGTGAGTCTAGGATTTGGACCAAAAGTTATTTAGCAATAGGGTTTCGGTTAGGGAGTGAATATAAATGAAACCACATGTGAAGAGTCAGGCACAATGATGAACTGGGGAAAATATGTAGGAAAGCAGACATCAATAGAGACATTAGGAAATCAGGAAAAGTATAACGTGAGTGATAGGATTAGACATTTTCAACAGGCTTGAGGTTGAATATATAATCTTAAGAAGAAACAAATATGTAGTCACAAATAGGGTTGACATTTGAGAGCATTAGGCATTCTGGACATGGATGTTTTTAGTAATCCATGTTCAATTTCCATTGATGCTTTGGTACAATCATAAGTGTGACCTTTTCATTTTGTGTCCAGAATATTACTGTGATAATATGTATTTGTATATCAGGTGACATGAGTATTTCTTCCACCATTTCTGGGAGCAATATTTTGAAAATTTATAAATTAGTACTAAGGATAATAATAGGTTTACCCTCTGTTGATGAATATAGAGATGATGCATTAATAGACGATACTGTGAATAAATTATATGACTGGTTCCAGATTTAAATAATGGATTGTATTGATATCTGAAAATATGTAGGAAATCTTATATTGATATACATACATTCATTTCAACCAGTTATATATCTAATGGTAATATTAGGGTTACCGTTTATCATGAATAGTGTGTGAATTTTGCGTCAAAAATGATTATGGAATCGAAAAAAATATGTTTAGAAAGAAGTCTAGTGAAAAGACCAGTCAAGAAACATAGAGGAGTATATGTGTTCCGAAGAAGAAAGTGATTGAAAGTGAACCAAATGTTTATAAATTTGTGAACTTGTGAATGAAAAGATATACCTTATGATGTCCATAAACTGAAGAAATAATAACGTACCAGGTTTCAAAAAAATGAACTTTAACAAAAACATCATATCCCATTAAAATCTACTTGCATTGATGGTAAACTGGGTCAGTTACTGTAGAAATATTAGGATTTGTTAGCACCATTCCCTGAAGTTAGTTTTCAGTACTAGGAAACAAATATGTATTTTAGTGGATTTATATTTCTGAGAATAATCTTGTGAAAAATTGATTATAAATCCCCATACAGGAACATGAATGAATTTAGGTAGTGTATAGAAAGACACATATATTTCATATTTTGAAAATCTGGAGTCTATATATATAGAGAGAGAGACAAAAAACACACACATTATAATGTAGCAATATATATGCCAGTCGAAATTCATCATGAAAAATAACTCATCCGCATATCCAAAAATATTCATTTTACTGAACATGGATGTATGTATAATGTTGTTTATCTAGGAAGCTCACACAAGGGTTGAATTTTCCGTTCCAACAGCGTTTAGGAGGAGTGATCTCTTCTCACAATTTGTATCTGCCAAGTCAGCCACCTCAGAAGAATGTACCTGTGAAACCAGGTAGGATTCTATTTGTGCATATAAAAATACATGTGCTTAAAAGACTACAGATAAAGAAAGGCAGAAATTCACATATTTCTTAACTTTAAAAACACATAAAGAATTATTTCAACAAATAATTGACTAGATTTATAACTCCTACCTTATATCATGCAAAAGGCAAGTACAAGTATACACCATGACTCTTCTGAACTGCTTGTATTTCTATTCTGTTTGGGTTATTTTTCTCATCATATTAGTATTAGTAGTAAGAGTCTAGTAGAGTATGGGTTAGTGTCAGGGATTCAGTATTTCGAATGAAAAATTGGAAAATGAATCCAATGTGTATGCAAATGTGTGCTACAAAAAAAATCTTCTCCCTCTCATCTAGAACAATGACTTGACATTACCTTTGCCCCAAGTAAGTCACAATTAGTGGAGAAGAGTTAGAAAATCTGTGAACACATATCTGGAATGGAAAATGCTCATGAGTTCACAACCTTGGAGGTGGTAGAGGAGTTTCCAAAAGTAAGTGACATGGTAAACACTCCACGGACATGGAGCTCTGCTGGCCTAAACACTTCTTGAGAAACTGCCTTTGAGGTTGGGCACTTGAAATATACGTTGTTTTAAGGAGCTTTAGCTTCCTTTATACTGAGACCATCAAAGCTGGGTCTGCATCTATTTGACCTGGAGGACATGGTTTCTGATTTTCCAATGAACATGAGGCAGCAGTGCTGAATTTTCTCTTTGTAGGTAAACTGTTGCCACTGGGGGAAAAGTTTCTCCCCGTGTGGACTGTGAAGCCATTTGGTCATTTTCCAATTTTTGTGGTGTTTCTTGCTGATGCACTGGTAGTTTGGTATTGGCTTCACGAAATACATGGAGTTCAACTGGGACACAGTGCTGGAGGAAGTTCTGTCACGTCTGGTAGGTCAGGGTCTGCAGTAGGATGTACCAACCAGGATTCTCTCCCACATAGCTTGCCCCCTTGACAATAGCAACCTGATTTTAAACATTACCTTGAAACTTCTCCATATAACAAGATGCCTTTACATAGAATTGTCTGCTGGCTGCACCATGTCTGTCTCAAGCCATTTGAAAGACAATGGCAGATCCACATGGCGCTGCCACAGATATTTTATCACACACCTGCCCACCACTGCTCTAGGCCCACTACTCAGCAGGCTCCAAATTACTGGCATCTCTGTTCTACACATTTTCATGAAACCTGGTCAATCAAGGCACTGTCTGGTATACTCATGATCAGCAAAAGGACATCCAAAGGTTCTCCAGTGCCATCTGGTCATGGGAATTTCTAAACATTCATGGTATTTATCTAGCCATTTTTCACAGATTAAGCTGTTGGCACTGTGGGTTTCAATTCATTCAGGAACCATTAAATGTTGAGGAAGCTCATGGCAGTAAAAGATCTGGAGAATTCTCACAGGTAAGGTTTCCCAAAGAGTGGCCAAAAGGTCACAAGAAGCCAGGCCAATTGAGGTATACAATGTGAGGTCCATGTGTGTTTTGACTCTCAACTATGGCTGCCAAGAATTTCAGAATAAAATCATGTGATATCCTGGCTGAGATTCCCAGTACTCTTGGGAAAGCCACCCTGGGCCTAAATCTCAGTTTCCAAGGGCGACTCTCACGTGTGGCCTCCTGAAATCGCAACACAATTCATGGCAATACTTCTCTGAGGTCAGTTCCAGAACGCATTCTCCTAGGGGAATCACACCAGTGTTAAAGCCCAGTTGGACCCAGTCATCTCTTCCAACTGCCACACAAATGACCACAATTAAAACCAAAACACTCCCACATAGCCCTCATCTTCTTCCACATAGAAACTCCTCATAACCTCTGGCTAGAGTTTTCCTTAAGGGCGCAGCCCAAGACAGTGCCCAAAATAAGCTCCCTTGCCCCTCATTTGCCTAAATTCAGGGTGGCCTGGACACCCTTCCTGTGAACCAGGAGTGATTAAATAGTCCTGCCATTAATACTGCTCCACTTTTCCACTTTGAGGCCTTCTTACTGTGGGGTTTAGATCCTTCTTTTTTTAAAATATTTGAAATTTAATTGGAAAGTTAAAAAAAAATGTATTGCAGAATATTAAATTTCTTATGGAAAAGCCTTCATCTTGTTTGTGAAGGAAACCTTGATGCCTTGCCAATCTGGTTATATGGAGACACTCAAAAATTTCTGTTACATACTACATGGATGAATGGCTACAGCACATAGTTTTTTCAAACTGAAAGGCAGATAACAGCAAGTACGATAACAAATAAAAGACAATTTTATTAAAAAATAAAGTTGTAAAATGTCCCAAATATTGGAAACTAAATTCCTTTTTTCTTCTTTTTTTTTGGATGTTCAAAACATTATAAAGCTCATGCTATATCATCTTTCATACATTTGACTCAATTGGGTTATGAACTCCCCTTTTTACCCCAATAAAAATCGCAGAATCACATAAGTTACACAGTCACTCATTTTTACATAATGGCATATTAATGATTGTTGTATTCTGCTACCTTTCCTATCCCCTACTATCCCCCTCCCCTCTCCTCCCATCTACCCTCTCTACCTCATCTGCTGTTGTTCAATTCTCTTCCTTGTTTTCCCCCCTTTCCCCTCACAACCTCTTATATGTAATTTTGTGTAACATTTAGGGTCTCCTACCATTTCCATATGCTTTCACTTCTCTCTCCCTTTCTCTCCCCCCTCTCATCTTCGTTTAGTGTTAATGTTTTCCTCATTCTCTTCTTCCCTGTTCTGTTCTTATTTGCTCTCTTTATATCAAAGAAAACATTTGGCATTTGTTTTTGAAGGATTGGCTAGCTTCGCTTAGCATAATCTGTTCTAATGCCATCCATTTCCCTTCAAATTCTATGATTTTGTCATTTTTTAGTGCTGCATAATACTCCACTGTGTATAGATGCCCCTTTTTTTATCCATTCATCTATTGAAGGTCATCTAGGTTGGTTCCACAGTGTAACTATTGTGAATTGTGCCGCTATGATCATTGATGTGGCACTATCCCTAAAGTGCGCTTTTTTAAGATCCTCAGGGAATAGTCCGAGAAGGGCAATAGCTGGGTTAAATGGTGGATCCATTGCCAGCTTTCCCAGGAATCTCCATGCTGCTTTCCAAATTGGCCTCAACAATTTGCAGTCCCACCAGCAGTGTACAAGTGTACCCTTTTCCCCACATCCTCGCCAAAACTTATTGTTTTTTGATTTCATAATGGCTGCCAATCTTACTGAAGTGAGATGATATCTTAGGGTGGTTTTGACTTGCATTTCCCTGACTGGTAGAGGTGGTGGGCATTTTTTCAGGTACTTGTTGATGGATTGTATGTCCTCCTCTGTGAAGTGTCTTTTCAGGTCCTTGGCCCATTTGTTGATTGGGTTATTTGTTATCTTATTGTTTAATTTTGTGAGTTCTTTGTATATTCTAGATATTAGGGCTCTATCTGAAGTGTGAGGGGTAAAAATTTGTTCCCAGGATGTAGGCTCTCTATTTACCTCTCTTATTGTTTCTCTTGCTGAGAAAAAAACTTTTTAGTTTGAGTAAGTCCCATTTGTTGATTCTTGTTATTAACTCTTGTGCGATGGGTTTTCTATTTAGGAATTTGGAGCCCAACCCCACGGTATGTACATCGTAGCCAACATTTTCTTCTATCAGACGCAGTGTCTCTGATTTTATATCTTGCTCATTGATCCATTTTGAGTTAAATTTTGTGCATGGCGAGAGAAAGGGATTCAGTTTCATTTTGTTGCATGTGGATTTCCAGTTTTCCCTGCGCCATTTGTTGAAGATGCTATCCTTCCTCCATTGCATGCTTGTAGCCCCTTTATCAAATATAAGAAAGTTGTAATTTTGTTGATTGGTTTCTGTGTCCTCTATTCTGTACCATTGGTCCACCTGCCTATTTTGGTACCAGTACCACGCTGCTTTTATTACTATTGCTTTGTAGTACAATTTGAACTCTGGTATCTCTATAATTCCAGATTCACACTTCCTGCTTAGAGTTGCTTTTGCTATTCTGGGTCTTTTGTTTTTCCATTAGAATTTCATGATTGCTTTATCTTTTTCTACAGGAAATGCTGTTGGGATTTTGATTGGCATCGCTTTAAACCCGTAGAGAACTTTTGGTAATATGGCCATTTTGATGATGTTAGTTCTGCCTATCCATGAACAGGGTTCATTTTTACATCTTCTAAGATCTTCTTTTATCTCTCTCTTCAGGGTTCTGTAGTTGTCATTATATAAATCTTTCACCTCTTTTGTTAGGTTGATTCCCAAATATCTTATTTTATTTGAGTATATTGTGAATGGAGTGGTCCCTCATTTCCATTTCAGAAGTTTTGTTGCTGATATACAGGAATGACTTTGATTTATGCGTGTTGATTTTATATCCTGCCACTTTGCTGAATTCATTTATTAACTCTAGCCGTTTCTTTGTAGACCCTTTTGGGTCTGTTAAATATATTATCATGTCATATGCAAATAGTGATAATTTAAATTCTTCTTTTCCTGTTTTTAGGCCATTAATTTTTTGTGTCTATCTAATTGCTCTGGCTAGTATTTCAAGAACTAAATTGAATAGAAGTGGTGATAGAGGGCATCCCTATCTTGTTCCAGATTTTAGAGGGAATGCCTTCAGTTTTTCTCCATTTAGGATGAAGGTAGCCTGAGTTTTAGCATATATAGCTTTTACAATGTTGAGGTAAGTTTCTGTTATCCCTAGTTTTTCTAGTGTTTTGAGCATAAAGGGGTGCTGAACTTTGTCAAATGCTTTTTCTGCATCTATCGAGATGATCATATGGTTCTTGTCATTAAATCTATTGATGTGGTGAATGGCATTTATTGATTTCCGTATATTGAACTATCCTTGCATCCCAGGGATGAATCCTACTTGATCATGTTGCACAATTTTTTTGATATGCTTTTGTATTCGATTCGCCAGGATTTAATTGAGAAGTTTTGCATTTAAGTTCATTAGAGATATTGGTCTGTAGTTTTCTTTCTTTAAAGTGTCTTTGTCTGGTTTCGGGATCAGGGTGATGTTGACCTCATAGAATGAATTTGGAAGAGCTCTTTCTTATTGTATTTCTTGAAATAGTATGAAAAATATTGGTATTAATTCTTCTTTGAAGGTTTTGTACAACTCTGCTGTATACCCACCCGGTCCAGGGCTTTTTTGGTTGGTAGTCCTTTGATGGCTTCTTCTATTTCTTCCTTTGTTATTGGTCTCTTTAAATTGTGTGTGTCTTTCTGACTCAATCTGGGCAGATCGTATGACTCAAGAAATTTATCGATATCTTCACTGTCTTCTATTTTATTGGAATATAGTGTTTCAAAATACTTTCTAATTATCTTCTGTATTTCTGTAGTGTCTGTTGTGATATTGCCTTTTTCATCCCATATGTTAGTGATTTGAGTTCTGTCTCTTCTTCTCTTCATTAGCATGGCTAAGGGCCTGTCGATCTTATTTATTTTTTCAAAGAACCAACTTTTAGTTTTATCAATTTTTTCAATTTTTTTTGTTTCAATTTTGTTGATTTCTTCTCTAAATTTAATTATTTCTTGTCTTCTACTACATTTGTTGTTGTTTTGCTCATTCTTTTCTAGGTTTTTGAGGTCTAGTGTGAGTTCATTTATTTGTTGGTTTTTCTTTTTTTGAGGAAAGAACTCCAAGAAATGAATTTCCCTCTTAAAACGGCTTTCACTGTGTCCCATAGATTCTGGTACATTGTCATTTGTCTCCAATAATTTTTTTTAACTCCTCCTTTATGTCTTCTGTCACCCATTGATCATTCAGTAACATGTTGTTCATTTTCCATGTGATGTAGGATTTTTCCTTCCTTCTTTTATCATTGATTTCCAGTTTCATTCCATTATGATCAGATATGGTGCATGGTATTATTTCCATACCTTTATATTTACTAAGAATTGCCCTATGGCATAATATATCCTTGAGTAGGATCCATGTGCTGCTATGGAGAAGAACGTGTATCCACTTGATGATGGTTGATATATTCTATATATGTCGGTTACGTCTAGGTTATTGATTGTGCTTTTGAGTTCTATAGTTTCTTTATTCAGTTTCTGTCTAGAGGATCTGTCTAATGCCGAGAGTGGTGTGTTGAAGTCACCCATAATTATTGTGTTGTAGTCTATTTGACTCTTGAACTTGAGGAGAGTTTTTTTTATGAACGTTGCAGCTCCATTGCTTGGTGCACACAAATTGATAATTGTTATGTCTTGTTGGTGAATGGTTCCTTTTAACAGAATATAGTGTCCTTCTTTATCCCTTTTGATTAACTTAGGTTTGAAGTTGATTTTATTCCAAATGAGTATGGCCACTCCTTCTTGCTTCTGAGGGCCATGTGGGTGGTATGATTTTTCCCAACCTTTTACCTTCACCCTGTGTATGTCTTTTCCTATCATATGAGTCTCCTGAAGGGAACATATTGTTGGATTTGTTTTTTTGATCCACGTTACTAGCCCATGTATCTTGATTGGTGAGTTTAGGCCATTAACATTCAAGGTTACAATTGAAATATGATTTGTACTTACAGTCATGTTTATTTATTTATTATATTTTAGTTTGGCTAGTTTTTACTTTTATGGTTATTTTCCTGCCCCTTTACTTAGGTACCTCCCACTGTTAGTTTTGAGCACTATTTTTCAATTCTTCTTCTTGTAGTATTTTGCTCAAAATGCTTTGCAGTGCTGGTTTTCTGGCTGTGAATTCTTTTAGCTTTTGTTTCTTGTGAAAGACTTTAATTTCATTTTCAAATCTGAAGCTTAATTTTGCTGGATACAATATTCTTGGTTGGAATCCATTATTTTTCAGCATTTGAAATACATTGTTCTAGGATTTTCTCGCTTTCAATGTCTGTGATGAAAACTCAATCGTTAACCTAATTGGTTTACCCCTGAATGTAATCTGCCTCCTTTCTCTTATAGGGCTTAATATTCTCTCCTTGTTCTGTATGTTGGCTATCTTCATAATTATATGTCTTGGAGTTGGTCTATTATGGTTTTGAATGTTTGGGATCCTGTAGGCTTCCAGGATTTGGCAATCCAATCTATCTTTCATCTCTGGGATATTTTCTAGAATTATTTCATTTAATATGTTGTCCATTCCTTTGGTTTGAATCTCTATGCCTTCTTCTATCCCGATGAAGTTTTTATTTATTTATTTATTTTTATGACATCCCATATCTCTTGAATAGATTGCTTGAGGGATTTAAGCATCTTTTCTGTGTTGACTATATTCTTTTCAAGTTGATAAACTTTGTCTTCATTATCTGATGTTCTGACTTCTACTTGATCTAGTCTATTTGTAATATTCTCGTTTGAGTTTTTAATTTGGTTTAAAGTTTCCTGCATTTCTAGAATTACTGTTTGAATTTTTTTAAGATCTCTATCTCCTAGTAAAGCTCGTCGTTTGCCATTTGAATTTGTTTGTTTAATTCATTTTAAAAATATACTTTTATTCCTTGGACTTGCTGCCTCATGTCTTCTCTAATATTCCTTTCCATCTGAGTTAGGTATGCCTTGAGTTCTTTTCCTATCCCTGTTTCTGATGCTTCTAGGTTCTCCTGTAGAATTAAGTTGTCCTGCATTGTTTGTACTCCTTTTTTTCCCTTGTTTTTTCATGATGTTCACGTTACTTTCCAGCTCTATTTGATTGCTGTGTTTCTGCTTTATTCTATAGATTTGTTTTGGTGTTGTATATCTCTGTTGTCTCTCTTTTTTGTTGGTAGACTATGTCTGCCTGCTAAAGTGGATTCCACTTTGAAGTAATTCCGAAGGCCGAGCTCCAGTGACGTCACCTCTCTGTTTTGGCGGGCCCTAGGCTCCTTGTCAAGGTGTGCGAATACAGGGATGTGACTCGACTGTCTCTGGTTGGTTTCAACTCTGGGTCACTGGCGAGCATGCGGTCTCCAGCTGCCCAGTTGTGCGGTCGGTGGCTGGCGGGCAGGCGGTCTCCAGCTGCCCAGTCACGCGGGCAGCAGGTGGGCTGTCACTGGCGGGCGGGCGATCTCTAGCAACCCAGTGGCGCGGTCAGTCACCAGCGGGGGGCGTTCGCCAGCCGCGTAGTCATGCGGGCAGCAGGTGGACTGTCGCCTGCGGGCCTGCAGTCTCCAGCTGCCCAGTCACATGGGACTGGCCTCTAGTCCCCTGGTTTCTCCTGCTATTCCTGGTTTCTCCTGCTAGACCAGATTTCCCCTGTGTGATGCCTCTCAGCAGTTCAAACTATACTCTGGGCCTGCCGATTGTTGGGTGTGGAGGGTGTCTATTGGGAACTCAGACACTCTATTGTTTTGATTTTTTCCGCTTGCCCCTCCCCCAGCACTGGCTAGACACGTTTCGATTTTGCCACTGATGCGAGGGGAATTGAAAGTTAGATGTCTCTAGTTTTACCCGCGTCTTTATGCAGGCTCGCTCTGATAAACCCTCCCCCAGAAAGCCTAGGAGAGATTTTATGCGAATTCCCCGCTGTATGAGAGATGAGCTGAGTAACATACACCTGTTTTATTGTTGCAATCTGTTGGAGAGTGGCGGTGGTTACTTCAGCTCTTCAAGATGGTGGCCGCTGGTTTTCTTGGTGGAGTTTCCTTTGTGGGGGATAGAACTTTACCACTTCCTTCCCCGTCTGAAATCCTGACCTCAGCTCGGGGCTCAGTGGAGGCTCTACTGGCATGATTCCACAGAATCCGCAGCAACATTTCTCCCTACTTGCAGGTCGCTTCTCAGTGGTGCCCCACCATCTGTAACAGCGGGCCTGGCTGCACGATTCAATGAGCCCGGTTCTCCGGTCGCACAGTTGGCTATTAGGAACCCCAGCATTCTATTGTTTTGATTTTTTCCCTTGCCCCTCCCCCAGCGCTGGCTAGACAGGTTTCATTTTCACCGCTGATGGGAGGGGGAGTTAAAGGTCAGTTGCCTCTAATTTTCCCCCATTTTTATGCAGGCTCGCTCTCATCATCTCTCCCCCGGAAAGCCTATAAGAGATTTTATGCGAAATCCACGATGTATGGGAGATGAGCTGAGTAACACACACCTGTTTTATTGTTGCAATCTGTAGGAGAGTGGCTGTGGTTGCTTCAGCTCTCCAAGATGGTGGCCGTTGGTTTCCTTGGAGGAGTTTCCATTTTGGGAATTATAACTGTACCGCTTTCTTCCCCGTCTGAAGTCCTGAACTCAGCTAAGGCCTCAGTGGGGGCTCTACCGGCAGGATTCCACAGAATCCGCATCAACGTTTCTCCCTGCTTATTGGTCGCATCTCGATGGTGCGCGCCGTCTGTAGCCACTGGGCGAGCCATGAGGATCAGTCAGATCTGATCTTGGATCTCACAGTTGGCTCGTGTTTGAGACTCAATTACCGAAACATGGTGCTAGAAATCCTTCTTATAGGTTTTGGTGCACCCCCATTTTGCTGTAATTTTCTAACAACATAGTTTTTTTGTCGTTCTAACTCGTTATTCACGGGTGCAGTGGTGCGGTACACTAGGTGTGATGCACTCTATTCACGGCCATCTTGCAATGACGAAATATTATGATTTGTATGCACCATTTACTGCAGTTTGTTTTCAGTATTAGAAAACAAATATGAATTTCAGGTGGATGAATATTTCTGAGAATAATCTTGTGAAAAGTTGATTTTAAATCCACATACATGAATATGAATGATTTTAGTGAGTGTATTATAAGACGCATACATTTCATATTTTGAAAAATCTGGAGAGTGCATATATATATATATATATATATATATATATATATATATACACACACACACACACACAAACACACACACACACACACAGACATTAAAAAGTAGCAATATATATGCCAATCGAAATTCATCATGAAATATATATCATCCACATATCCAAAAAAAATACATTTTACTAAAAATGGATTTATGTATAATGTTGTTCAACTAGGAAGCTCACCCATCGGTTGAATATTCAGTTCCAACAGCGTTTAGGAAGAGTGATCTCTTCTCACAATTTGTATCTGCCAAGTCACCCACCTGAGAAGAAGGTACGTGTGATACCAGGTAGGATTCTATATGTGCATATAAAAATACATGTGCTGAATAGGCTACAGAGAGACAGGAATTCACATATTTCTTAACTTCAAAACACATGGTGAACTATTTCAATAAACATTGACTATATTTATAACTTCTACTCTATATAATGCAAAAGGGAAGTCCAACTATACACCATGCCTCCTCTGAACTGCTTGTATTTCTATTCTGTTTGGGTTACTATTCTCCATCATATTTGGATTAGTAGTCAGAGTCTAGTAGGGAATGAGTTAGTGTCAGCGACTCAGTATTTCGAATGGAAAATAGAAAAATAAACTCAATGTGTTTTCAAATATGTGCTACACAACAATCTTCCCACTCTCATCCAGAACAATGCCTTGATATTACCCTCGCCTGAAGTAATGCACAATTAGAGGAGAAGAGTTAGAAAATCTGTGAACACATATCTGGAATAGAATATGCTCAGGAGTTCAGAAGCTTGGAGGTGGTAGAGGAGTTTCCAAAAGTAAGGGACATGGTAAACACTGCACAAACATGGAGCTCTGCAGGCCTAAAGTCTTCGTGAGAAACTTCCTCTAAATTTGGACATTTGAAATATATGTTTTTGTCAGCAGACTTAGCTTCCTATGTAGTGAGAGCATCAAAACTGGGTCTGCATCTATCTGACCTGGAGGACATGGTATCTTATTTTTCAATGAACATGAGGCACCAGTGCTGAATTCTCACTTTGAAGGTAAACTGTGGCAACTGGGGTCTAAGTGTCTCTCCATGTTGACTGTGAAGCCATTTGGTCACCCTCTAGTTTTCCTGGTGTGTCTTGCTGATGCACTGGGAGTTTGGTATTTGCTTCACGAAATACAAGGAGTTCAACTGGGACATAGCGCTGGAGGGAGTTCTGTCACATGCGGTGGGTCAGGATCTGTAGGACAATGCACGAATGAGGCTTCTATCCCACATAGCTTGCCCCCTTGACCATAGCAACCTGATTCTGAACATTTCCCGGAAACCTTTCCATATAACAAGATGCCTTAACATATAAGGGTCTGCTGCCTTAGCCATGTCAGTCACAAGCCATTTGGAAGCCAATGGCAGATTCACATGGCCCCAGCACAGATGTTTTATCACACACCTGCCCACCACTGCTCTAGGCCTGCTACTAAACAGGCTCCAACTTACTGGCATCTCTGTTCTACATCATTTTCATGAAACCCAGTCAATCACACATTGTCTGGTATACTCATGATCAGCAAACGGACATCAAAAGGTTCTCCAGTGCCACCTGGTCATGAAAATTTTAAAAATCCCATGGTATTTATCTAGCCATTTTTCCAGGATGAAGTTGGAGCACTATGATTTTCAATTCATTCAGGAACCATTAAATGTTGAGGAAGCTCATTTCAATGAAAGCTCTGGAGAACACACACAGGCAAGTCTTCTAAAAAAGTGGCCAAAAGCTCACATGAAGCCAGGCCCTTTGAGGTCTACAATGTGAGATCCATGTGTATTTTGATTCTCAACTATGGCTGCCAAGTCTGTCAGAATAAAATCATGTGATATCCTGGCTGAGATTCACCGTGCCTTGTGGAAAGCCTTCCTGGGCATACATCTCAATTCCAAGTGTTACTTTCATGCATGGCCTCTTAAAATCCCAACACAACTCATGGCAATACTTCTCTGAGGTCAGTGCCAGAACTCAGTCTCTAAGGAGAATCACACCAGAGTTCAAGCCCAGGTGTAGCTAGTCATTATTTTCAACTGTCCAACTAATAACCACAATTAAAACCAAAACACTTCCACATGACCCTCATCTTCTTCCATATAGACACTCATTATAACCTCTGGCTGGAAGTTTCCATGAGGGGCACAGCCCAAGAAAGTGTCCAAAATATGCTCCCTTGTACCCTCATTTGCTTAAAGTCAGGGTGGCCTGAACACCTTTCTGTGAACCAGGAGTGATCAAGTAGGCCTGCCATTAATACTTCTCTCTTTCTCCAATTTGAGGAATACTGACTGTGGGGTTTAGATTCTTCATGTTAATTGGAAACATGAGAAAACCCAAGCACCTTTGAGCTTCCCTCTTCAGGGCTTTGAAGAAATCATTTGACCCAAAGGATCCCTATTCTCACTTGATGGAGGTCAGGAACCTTACAGAGGAAGGCGAGAGACTTCATCCACAATGACTGCTCTTTTGGCCATTTTGGGTTTGGATGAAAACATTGGATCCATCAGGTGCTGAGAATCTAACTACAGCCTCACACAGGGCCAAGAGGCTAATTCAGACACATCCATTTCCAAAGCAAATAAGCAAAAAGCCACAGGTGATGTCCATTCATTTCCATTTGAAACTGTTTTCTTCAGGCTTCACAAAGGAGTGGCCTGAGGCAAGGACCTTCCTGAAATTCAGGGCAACAAACAATAGGTAAACAAATGGCACAAAGCAGGGTTTCTCCACTGAGACTTTCCTGGTCACACTGATATCTGAGTTTTCTGAGATGCTCGCCATTCCCGTCAGCTATCCAGTACATGGCCATATCACTGAGCTTGTAGGTGGTACATATCTTGGACACAAAACCATGAGGCTATTCTGGAGAGTGGCCAGAATTCAGGAAGAAAACAGAAACTTCGGAAGATAGCAGGTGTTGCCCTTCAAAAAGGCAAGCCGCAGTCCAATTATAATTTGGGCAGGATGAATGCTGGGAAGTTTTCTACTAAACAGGACATATCCATTGATGCATTCTATTTTCTAATGTCTACAACCACGGACAGAGTGGGATACACAGATATAGAAGCACTCGCCTTGTCAAACGACTTACTAGAAACAGTCAATGCCAATCCAAAGAAACAGCCTTTCCTACCTATTCTCAGAACATGAGACAAAACCAAAAACACACACCCACACCCACACCCACAAAGGCACCCTCTTTGCCCAAGTAGGTCTGTGACTATCCAAAGTGTCCTCTGAATGATGGGCCACATTATATTCCCCCAAAATTGCCTCTCCTGTCTCAAATCTGGTCTCCTTGGCCAACTCTGTGAAGTTGTCAGGAGTCATAGGTGAGCCATTACCTGCTTTCTCAGGTAAGGCCCCTCTTCAGAGCTTTCCTGGCATTTGGACATCCTCACATCTGTAGGCACTAAGAAAGACTGACTCTGTCCTTTGTAAATTGAAACAAGTGAGACCACTGGGACTGGGACTGCGACTGACTCTGGGTGCCTCTATTCCTGGATCACAAGTTCAGAGAGTTCCATCGCCAAGGAGGTGAGGTGAGGTCACTTCCTTCAGAAACTCAATGAGGTCACTGCCTTTGCAACCACTTTGTCCTGACAGTTACTTCTAAGGGTCCCATGAGATGGAGGCTCTTCCTACCTCCTGTGACATTTTAAAGTTAGAATGATATATCAACCATAGGCACCTGGGAACAGCTCTTCACACAGGCCTTGTTTGGTCCATCTTCTCTACATTTAGAAGAAAGAGGTTGTTGGTTTATTCAGACACATCCCTTCATCCTGACCAGGTTGTTTGCCATGGAATTTGACTTTTTCTCTCTCAGGTCCTTCATAGCTGCCTACATCTTCTCCAGGGATCATTTGTGCATGGACCTTTGATGTTCTCAGCAGGTGGAAGATCCCCTAAATTCCTTTATTGTAAGACCAACTCTGTCCCTCCTCTTCTGTAAAGTTAGATTGTTGTAACAGTGTATTTTTAGGGTTAATATCATGTTTGATTTGGGTTAGGAATCTCTCTGCCTGATAAATAATGGTATTGGGAACCTGTGATATTTACAAGAATATATAGGTGAAATACAAGTATGAAAACAGAAATCTAGGTAAGATTTGAAACCAGAAGGACATTGGGCCCTTGAGTGGGATACTTAGGTTTGAATTATGTTCTGCGTAGATGTCTCAGATAAATTGAAATACAATGGCTTAGGACCTTATACCTTGGATGATTGATTGTCGAAGAGTACATCGAGTCAAAAAGCGAGAGTCAGTAGGATTAGGAAGATAGTCAGTAGGTTTAGAAATAAGAGTGAATATAAGATTTGGACCAAAATTTCTTTAGCAATAGCGTCTAGGGTAGACAGTGAATGTTTATGTCAGCATATGTAGTGTCAGACACAATGATGAACTGGGGAAAATATGTAGAAAAGCAGATATCAACAGAGATATTAAGAAATCAGGCAAAGTATAAAGTGAGTGATAGGATTAGACATTTTCAACAGGCTTGAGGTTTAATATATAATCTGAGGAAGAAACAAATATGTAGTCACCAATAGGATTTACATTTGAGAGCATTAGGCAACCTGGACACTGTTGTTCTAGTAATCCATGCTCACTTTTCATTTAAGCTTTGATACAATCATGAGTGTGACCTTTGCTTTTTGTGTCCAGAATATTACCGTGATAATATATATATAGATAGATAAGGTGACATGAGTCTTTCTTCCACCATTTCTGGTAGCAATATTTTGAAGAGGTATAAATTAGTATTGGGGGCACAAATAGGTGTACACTGTGTCTAAGAATATAGAGATAATGCATTAATAGACCATACTGTGAATAAATAGCATAACTGATTCCAACTTTAAATAATGGATTGAATTGAAATGTGAAAATATACAGGAAATCTTATATTGATATACATACATTCATTCCAAACAGTTATACATCAAATGGTAATACTAATGTTATGGTTTATCTTGAAAAGTGTGTGAGTTTAGTTTCGAAATTGATTATGGAAATCGAAAATAATGTGTTTGGAAAGAAGTCTCATGAAAAGACGAGTCAAGTAACATGGAGGAATACATGTGTTCTGAAGCAGGAAGTGATTGAAAGTGAAACAAACTCCTATAAATTTCTGAACTTTTAGATGAAATATATATCCTATGATGTGCAAAAAGTGAAGAAATAGTAATGTACCAGTGTTGAATTAAAATGAACATCAAAATACAAATCATGTCCCATAGGAATCCACTTGCATTGACGTTAAACTGGATCATTTACTGTAGAAATATTAGGATATGTAAGCACCGTTTATTGAAGTTAGTTTTCAGTACGGGAAACAAATATGTATTTCAGGTGGATGAGTATTTCTGAGAATAATATTGTGAAAAGTTGATTATAAATCCACATACATGAACATGAATGAATTTACAGAGTGTATATAAGACACATATATTTCATATTTTATAAAATGTGGAGAGTGTATATATATATATATATATATATATATATATAAAACCACAAAAAATACATTAAAATATCAATATGTATACGCCAATCATAATTCTTCCTGTAATATAAATCATCCACAGATGCAAAAATATTTATTTTGCTAAACATGGATTTATGTATAATATTGTTCTACTAGGGAGTTCCCGCATAGTTTGAATTTTCAGTTCCAACACCATTTAGGAGAAGTGATCTCTTTTCACAATTTGTTTCTGCCAAGTCAGCCAACTCATAAAAATGTACGTGTGATACCAGGTAGAATTCTATATGTGCATTTAAAAAATACATGTGCTGAGGAGACTACAGAGAAAGGGAGACAAGAATTCACATATTTGTTAACTTTAAAAACACATGGAGGACTATTTCAATTAAAAATTGAGTTGATTTATAAAACCTACCCTTTATCATGCAAAGGGAAGTCCAACAATACACCATGCCTTCTCTGAAATGCTTGTATTTTCATTCTGTTTGGGTATCTTTCTCCATCATATTAGGATTAGTAGTCAGAGTCTAGTAAGGTATGAGTTCGTGTCAGGGATACAGTATTTCAAGTGGAAAATTGTAAAATGGATCAATGTGTATGCAAATATGTGCTACAAAAAAAATTTTCCCACTCTCATTCAGAACAATGCCTTGAATTACCTTCACCTTAAGTAAGACACAATTAGAGGAGAAGAGTTAGAAAATCTTTGAATACATATCTGAAATGGAAAATTCTCAGGAATTTAAACAATTGGAGATGGTAGAGGAGTTTCCAAAAGTAAGGGACAGTGTAAAAACTCCACAAACATGGAGAATTGCCTGCCTAAAGACGTCTGGAGAAACTGCCTGTAGGTTGGGCACTTCAAATACATGTTGTTGTCAGGAGCTTTAGCTTCCTTTCTAATGAGACCATCAAAGCTGGGTCTGATTCTCTGTGATCTGGAGGACATGGTTTATAATTTTCCAATGAACATGAAGCAGCAGTGCTGAATTCTCTTTGTAGTGAGAGCATCAAAGCTGGGTCTGCATCTATGTGACCTGGAGGACATGGATTCTTATTTTACAATGAACATGAGGCAGCAGTGCTGAATTCTATCTTTGTAGGTAAACTGTGGCCACTGGGGGCTCAGTGTCTCCCCATGTGGACTGTGAAGTTATTTTATCATCCTCCACTTTTCATAGTGTTTTTTGCTGCTGCACTCGGAGTTTGGTACTTGCTTCACGAAATACAAGGAGTTCACCTGGGACACCATGCTGAAGGAAGTTCTGTCACGTGTGGTGGGTCAGGGTCTGCAGGAGAATGCACCAACAGGGCTTGTATACCACATAGGTTGCCCCCTTGACCATAGCAACCTAATTCTGAACATTGCCCTGAAACCTCACCATATAACAAGATGCCTTTACATATAAGGGTCTGCTGACTGCACCATGTCAGTCACAAGCCATTTGGAAGCCAATGGAAGATTCCACATGACCCCACAACAGATGTTATATCACACACTTGCTCACCACTGCTCTAGGCCCACTACTTAGCAGGCACCAACTTAATGGCATCTCTGTTATACACCATTTTCATGAAACCCAGTCAATCAAGGCACTGTCTGGTACAGTCATGATCAGCAACAGGATATCCAAAGGTTCTTCAGTGCCACCTGGTCATTGGAATTTCAAAAATTTCATGGTATTTATCTAGCCAATTTTCAAGGATGAAGTTGGAGGCACTGTGGGTTTCAATTCATTCAGGAATCATTCAATGGTGAGGAAGCTCATTTCAATTAAAGTTTTGGAGAACTCGCACAGCCAAGGCCTCCCAAAGAGTGGCCAAAATGTCACATGAATCCAGGCCCATTGAGGTCTACAATTGAGGTCCATGTGTGTTTTGACTAGCAAATATGGCTTCCAAGTCATTCAGAATAAAATTATGTGATATCCTGGCTGAGATTCCCAGTGCTCTGTGAAAAGCCACCCTGGGCCTAGATCTCCGAATCCAAGGGTGAATCTCATGTGTGGGCTCCTAAAATCCAAACACAATTCATGGCAATACTTCTTTGATGTCTGATCCAGAACTCAGTCTTTAAGGGGAATGACACCAGAGTTCAAGCCCAGGTGGATCCAGTCATCTCTTCCAACTGCCACACAAATGACCATAATTAAAACCAAAACACTCCCACATGGCCCTCATCTTCTTAAATATTGACACTCATCATAACCTCTGGCTGGAGGTTTCAATGCGGGACGCATCCCAAAAGAGTGTCCAAAATATTCTCCCTTACCCCTCTTTTGCCTAAAGTCAGGATGGCATGGACACCCTTCCTGTGAACCTAAAGTGATCCAACAGGCCTGCCGTTAATACTGCTCTGCTTCTCCAAATTGAGGCCTACTGACTCTCAGGGATACATTCTTTATGTTATTTGGAGTCATAAGAAAACACAAGCACCTCTGCAGGGCTTCGAAGAACTCATTTGACCCAAAGGATCCCTATTCTTACTTGATAGAGGTCAGGAACCTAACAGGGGAAGGCAAGAGACTCTTAAACAATGAAAGATTTTTGGCCATTTTGCTTTTGATTGCACACATGGAATCTATCTTTAGATCTATCATGTGCTGAGAACCTAAGCCACAACCTCATACAGGGCCAAGAGGCTGATTCAGACACATCCCTTTCCAAAGCAATTAAGCAAAGAGCCACAGATTATGCCCATTTATTTCCATTTGAAAACTGTTTTATTCAGGCTTCACAAAGGGGTGGCCTGAGGCAAAGACCTTCCTGACATTCAGGGCAACAGAACCATAGGTAAGCAAATGAACCAAAGCAGGGTTTCTACACTGAGAGTTTAGTGGTAACACTGATATCTGAGTTTTCTAAGATGTTCCCATTCTCTACAGCTCTCAAGTATATGGACATGTCACAGAGCTTGGAGGTGTTACATATCTTGGACACAAAACCATGAGCCTATTCTGGAGAGTGGCCAGAATTCAGGAAGAAAATAGGAACTTAGGAATTTACTAGGTGTTGCCCATCCATAAGGCACGCCACAGTCCATTATTAAATTAGGCAGGATAAATTCTGGGAAGTTTTCTACTAGACAGGACAAATCCATTGATGCATTCTCTTTTCTAATGTTTAAAACCACGGACACAGTGGGATACACAGACATAGAAACACTAGCATTGTCAAACGACTTACTAGAAACAGTCCACTCCAATCCAAATAAAGAGCCTTTCCTTCCTATTCTCAGAACTTGAGAGAAAACCACAAAGTCACACCCAAACCCCAAAAGGCATCTCCTTAACCCAAGTAGGTCTGTAACTATCCAGAGTGTCCTCTAACTGGTGGGCCATACTATGTTCCCCTGAAATGGCCTGTCCGGTCCCAGATCTGGTCTCCTTGGCAAACTATGTGAAGTTGTCAGGAGCCGGCGGTGAACCAATAGCTGCTTTCTCAGGAAAGGTCCCTCTTCAGAGCTGTTCTGGCATTTGACCATCCTCATATCAGTAGGTACCAAGAAAGACTGACTCTGTCCTTGGTAAATCTAAACAAGTGAGACCACTGGGATTGGGACTTGGACTGGCTCTCGGTGCCTGGCTTCCTGGATCCCAAATTCAGAGATTTCCATCACCAGGAAAGTGAGGTGAGGTCACTTCCTTCAGGAACTGAATGAGGTCACTGCCTTGGCAACCACTTTGTCCTACCAGATTCATCCAAGGTTCCCATGAGATGGAGGCTGCCACTACTTCCTGTGACACTTTCACAAGTTACAATGGTATATCAACCATAGGTACCTGGGAACAGCTTTCCACACAGGCATGGTTTGATCAGTCTTCTCTACATTAGGAAAGGAGAGGCTGATTCAGACACATCCCTTAATACTGACCAGGTTGTTTGCCATGGAATATGACTTTTGCTCTCTTAGTTCCTTCATAGCTGCCTGCAACTTCTCCAGTGTATCATTTCTGCATGGACCTTTGATGTTCTCAGCAGGTGGAAGATACCCTACATTATTGTATTGTAAGACAAACTCTGTCCTGGCTAATATGAAAACTTAGTTTGAGGGAACAGTGTATGGTTAGGGTAGTAACAGGTTCGAATTTGGTTAGGAATCATACTGAGAAATGAACAATGGTATTGGGAACTTGTGATATTTACAAGAATATATTGGTGAAATATAAGTATGAAAACAGAAATTTAGATAAGATTTGAATCCAAGAAGGGCATTGGGCTCTTGATTGGGATACTTAGCTTTGAATTATATTCTGCACAGATGTCTCAGATAAATCAATATACAATGGCATAGGACCTTGTACCTTGGATGATTGATTGTCGAAGAGATCATCCAGTCAAAAAGGTATAGTCGGTAGGATTAGGAAGATAGTGGGTAGGTTTAGAAAAAAGAGTGAGTATAAAATTTGGACCAAAAGTTCTTTAGCAATAGGGTTTCAGATAGAGAGTGAATGTAAATCTCAGCACATGTGAAGAGTCAGTCACAATGATGAACTCGTGAAAATATGTAGGAAAGCAGATATCAATAGAGACATTAGGAAATCAGGCAAAATACAAGGTGAGTGATAGGATTAGACATTTTCAACAGGGTTGAGGTTCAATATATAATCTTAGGAAGAAACAAATATGTAGTCACCAATAGGATTGATTTGAGAGCATTAGGCAACCTGGACATGTATGTTTTTACTAATCCATGCTCACTTTCTATTTAGACTTTGGTGAAAGGTTAATAAAATAGGTAATTGTCACTTCCTGGTTTTCTGTATGCTGAACAAAACACTGATTAAATCTTTAGGACTGTTTGCTAATCTTGTTTCCAGAATGTGCTGTCCCCAACTGCCAAACTGCAGAATGTACACCCTCACCCATTTGTACGCAAACCACCCCCTTGCCCTCAACCATAAATAAACTTCCCTTCCTGCCCTCTCCAAGGAAAGTATATAAGCTCTGCTTAAACTGTTCTCGTTGCTCTCTGCTCTATTCAAGTGATCTGTGATCTTCAGAATGCTGGACTTCCAATAAATCATTTATTGTTGCATGAGACATTCTCTTGGTGATCTCTTCCTCCGACGCTCGCCCGAACTTTACATCTGGAGGCACCAGCGAGATCCAGCACCGGCGGACGAAAGACCCCCAAGGGGCTCCTTTCAGGGTAAGTAAGGCGACTCTTTCTGGTTTCAGGTTTCAGGTTAGGGCTTGCAAAAATCGCTATCGGTGATGAGCGTGAGCTCTCTCTGACGGTGGCTGACAGATGTGTCACAGAGCCACAGGCCACGTCCCTGGGACACGCCACAGAGGACTCAGGAAATAAAGGAACAATAGTCTCCTCAACTCAGTGATATTTTGTTTCGGATTTGGTATTGCCAGTCCATCAGGTTTTGCCGGGTACTCAGTCCTGGTCTCAGTATTGGATGTCCATTGCCTGTCTTTATTGTCTTGTCTTCTCTGTGTAGTGTGCTGTTGCTTTCACTGTTTGTGTATCTCTCATTTTGGGACAGAGCACTTAAATACCTCTCTCCCTGACCCTTGATCACTGGACCAAAGTTCACTTAAGGGCCCAGAATCTTTCTTTTTCAGTAAAACGCTGGACCTGGCAGACTCTCTTTGCCTCAGAATGACACACCTTTGGAGTTGGATGGCCCCCAGAAGGATGTTTCTACTTCCCACAAATTTGAAAAATCAGAGATATTGTCTTTTAGCTGGGGCCACATAGCCATCCAGATCAACAGCCATATATCTTAACTTGGCAGGACCTCTGCAAATCTCTTCCACCATGGGAGATGCCTTTTCTTGTCCCTGCCCCCGCTCCTACTCCTTCCACCATGATTCTATCTCTCAAACCCTCTGCTCCTCCTCCTTCACCCTCTGTTCTCCCTGAGTCTCAAGACTCTACTGGACTCTCCTCCCCCTTCTTATCCCCTGCCCTCGTCCCAAAACCCAACAACCTCTAAGTGATTCCAATGCTGCTGACTCAGCCTCTCCGCCATTGGAGGAAGTTAGGCCAGCCCAGCACCCTCCAGATGACTCCCCAGCATCACACACAGCCCCTTCTTTCCTGGAGGAAGCTGGCCGGCTAAAAGAACTCAAAGAACTCCCTGGCGTTTTCACACCTGCCTACTTGGGATGACTGCCAACAAATCCTAGGGACTCTCTTCATGACAGAGGAATGAGAGAGAAACCTCCTGGAAGCTAGAAAAAAATATCCTTGGACCAGATGGGTCACCAACACAACTTCCCAACATAATCAAAGCCGGCTTCCCCTTGAACTGACCCAAGTGGGACCCTGACACCTTTGAAGGGAGGGAGCATCTGTCCACTTATTGCCAGGCACTAATAGTGGGTTTCCAACCGGTCGGTAGGCAACCAAGTAATTTGGCCAGGTTAAGAGAGAATATTCAAGGGCCTGATGAATATCCCTCTATGTTTCTAGAAGAGAATTATGGAGGCATATAGGAGATTTACTCCTTTTGTTCCTCAGGCAGAGGATCAAAATGCATCTGTCATGATGGCCTTCTTTGGGCAAGCTGCCCTGGATATTAAAAGAAAGTTACAATACGTAGATGGATTACAAGATATGACTTTGAGAGATTTAGTCTGAGAAGCCGAGAAAGTATAGTATAAGTGAGAAACAGAGAGAAAGAAAGGGAGCAAAGGGAAGATGAGAGATGCAAGGGACAGACTAAGGCATTGACTAAGGTCCTGGTCACAACAATAAATAGGCCAGAAATTAAGAAACAGGGAGACTGGAAGGGATACCTTGGTGCACGCCAGAGGCCACCCCTGGCCTCAAATCAATGTGCCTACTGTAAAGAAAAAGAACACTGGGCCAAAGAGTGCCCTAGAAAGAGACAGCCACGCCAGCCAGCCATTCTGACTCTGGAGGATGACTAGGAAAGTCGGGGCTCAGATCCCTTCCCTGAGCTCAGGGTAACTTTTGAAGTGGAGAGGATCCCAGTAAACTTTGAAGTGGATACAGGGGCAGTATACTCAGCCCTTAAGGCCCCACTGGGCCCACTATCAAATAAAAGGTCTCTAGTTCAAAGGGCTAACGGCAGTAAATATCAGACTTAGACAACTAAGAGGACCATGGACATGGGGAAAGGAAAAATTCATCACTCCTTCCTAGTAATCCCAGAATTTCTGTCCCCATTGATGGGCAGAGATCTGCTCAGTAAGCTCTGGGCCAAAACAACTTTTAACCCTGAAGGCCCCAAAATGAAATTTCTAAATCCTTCAGTAAAAACTCCTATAGTCTTGGCTTTATAAATGTCAGTAGAAGATGAACAGCAACTCTTCACACCCCCCAAGACTGATCAAACAGGCAAGCTACCGCAGAAATGGATAACGGATTTCCCAGATGCTTGGGCAAAAACTGCGGGGTTAGGCCTAGCTGTGAAATAACCTCCAAGAACAGTGGAGTTAAAAACCTCAGCCTCCCCAATCAATGTCAAACAATATCCTCTGAGCAAAAAAGCTAAAGATGGGATAAGGCCCCATATTCAGAAATATCTGGCCTTAGGGTCCTAAGGCCCTGTCAATCGGCCTAGAACACTCCCCTGCTACCAGTAAAAAAAGCCAGGAACCGGGGACTATCCCCAGTTCAAGACCTAAGAGAGTTCAACAACAGAGTGCAGGACATTCACCCCACAGTAACTAATCCGTACAATCTGCTTATCACTCTGAACCCTGAGCAGAAATGGTATACTGTTCTGGACTTAAAAGGTGCTATCTTTTGCTTGCCTCTGCATAAAGTTAGTCAGTTGCTGTTTGCCTGCTAGTGGGTAGACCCAGAAACCGGAACTTCTGGTCAACTAACTTGGATTAGACTCCCACAGGGGTTCAAAAACTCTCCCACTCTCTTTGATTAAGCCCTCCACAGAGATCTCAACAACTTCAGAACTACGCACCCCGAAGTCACCCAGCTTCAATACGTAGATGACCTGCTACTGGCAGCCAACACCAAGGAAAACTGTGAGTCTGGGACCAAAGCACTATTATATGAGCTTCCTCAAGTCGGGTATAGAGCTTCTGCCCAAAGGGCCCAAATTTGCCAGCAAGAAGTAATCTTCCTGGGCTATTCCCATAGGGGCAGTAAACGATGGCTCACTGAGCCCAGAAATCAAACGGTTGTGCAGATACCACCCCCATCTAGCAGCAGAAAACACAAGAGAGTTTCTTGGGACTATTGGGTTTTGCAGGTTATGGATTCCTGTGTTTGCGTCCTTAAATTCTCCTTTATACCCGCTGTTAAAGGGAGATGCCCAATTCCAATGGACCCCGGAGAACCAGCAAGCTTTTGATAACATCTAATGACACTGGCACTGAACTCCTCAACTTGACTGAGCCAAGCCTGCAATTTCAGAAAGCCCAACACTACGTTAAAAATGTACATCAAGTTACACAACTTGGTTCAAAGAAACTGCAGGCATTCCTGAAGGATCAAGAACAGAGTTTTCCACTAACCGACTCACAGCGAAAGGAAATAACTGAACGGGTAACAAAAGCCTGTCCAGTCTGTCAATAGGTTAATGCTTATCCTTCCAAGCTTCCTGCAGGAAAGCACCTATGAGGAACCAGACCAGGACAATTCTGGAAAGTGGACTTTACTGAAACTAAGCCAGCAACTGATGGACTTAAATATCTCTTAGTCTTTGTAGATACATTTTCAGGATGTATTGAAGCCTTCCCCCACAAAAAAAATGCACAGATGGTGGTCAAGAAGATCCTGAAAGATATTTTTCCAAGATACGGCCTGCCTAAGGTAATAGTGTCTGATTATGGCCCAGCATTCATGGCCCAAGTAAGTCAGGGGTTAGCCAGGACCCTGGGGATAAATTGGAAGTTATATTGTGCTTAAAGATCCCCAGCTCAGGACAGGTAAAAAAATAAATAGAACCATTAAAGAGACCTTAACGAAATTAAGCTTAGAGAGCGGCATAAAAGATTGGACTATGCTCCTGCCTTATGCACTGTTTCATGCAAGAAATACTCCCTCTCTTTCTTTGTGTAACCTCACCCACTATGAAATTCTCTATGGGGCCCCTCCTCCACTAAGGGACCTAACCCCAACTCTAAGACCTAATGATCCCTTCAACACCCTCTTGTTTGACAGACTTAAAGCTCTTGAAAGAACTCAGAAATACCTCTCGAAACAGCTCTCCACTGCCTACCAACCTGGTGAAGAGGGGACTCCACATCGATATCAAATAAGAGACTTCCTCTACATAAGACAACATCAGGTGTCATCCCTGGAACCCCGCTGGACAGGACCATACCAGGTGCTACTTATAAAACCTACAGTGGTAAAGGTAGACAGAATCACTTACTGTATCCTAATTCTCATCTCAAGCCTGCGCCCTGTCCAGAATCTGGCTGGAAACTGGAAAAGACTGGTAACCGTTTCAAATTGCATATTCGCCATGTGGATAAGGCTATAGACTCTCCCCTTGGCCACCAGTAGTCCTAACCCTCATCAGACTGTTCAGCAGCGATGGCTGATCAAAAATTCTACCTGACAAGAAGTATGGTCTATCTCGCATACAGCCCTCTTAGGGACCTGGTGGCCATCTCTCCACCCAGACATTTGTCAGCTGGCTATAGGTCTTTCCTATTGGGATATCTCTGATGAAGAGGATCCCACTAAAATTCCATTAAATCTCTTCCGTACCATAGATAATGGAAACAAACTTTATGGATGTAGGGACATGCGAGCCAGATGCAGGTTGGCTAGCCTAGACTACTATGTTTGCCCAGCAGACTATCAAAGCCACAAACAGCCATGGCTGTGTGGGGGAAAAGCCAACTTCTTCTGTAAATAATGGGGATGTGAGCATACCGGGACTGCCTGGTGGAACCCAAACTCCTCATCAAATTTAGTGCACAGCATTGGCCATATTACCAATTAGATAACCAAAACCGAATGCCCCCAGAGGGGTCTCTAGATCCTCAAATTCTGTGTGACCGTTTCAACTTTGGCAAGTGTTCTAAAAATCCATCCTTTTGGAATTTCCTTCCAAGGAAATTCCCCTATGTGTAGGCCTTTTCCCTCCTTTGCTCACATCCTGAACTATGCTTCTCCAATACATCCTCACCCCCCGCCTTCTGCTCCAGACTCTCTGCTGTCACTCCCACATCAGCAACCTGATTTCTCCGTTCCAATTACTAGATAAAAAACCCAAACCTACCCTGGTTCTCAGACAATTGCCCCCTTGCTGAGCTTGCAGGTACTGAGGTACCCTTCCACCCACTCACTCCATGCTTCTCCTGTCAGTTCCCGCACCAGGTCCCACCAGATCCTCTTACCAGCTAACCCAAAGCTCAAACCAGCTGAGGAGTGCCCTCAGACGCCTATCCAAGATGTAATGAAAATGGCCTTTAAAGTTGCTTTGTCATCACTGAAAACAGGTTACGAAGAATTTAAAGTCCCTCACAGGCTTTTTGGGATACTCACTCCCGTCTTCCCTTCTGCTCTCCCTGTTCTACTGATCAAGTTTTGTTGCCAGGAAAATCCCAAACCCCTTTCCCATTATTCTTTTATATCTCTTTTTCCTAATTCTCAGAATCATGGTGCTGCTCTCCCCCCACCCCCCGCCTTCCCCATCTTCCCCCTCTGTACCAGGCCCACAGAAAAATCTTAAATGGCCTTCTCCAGAAGTCTTCATGATGGCTGACTTTAGTACTTTCAGCAACAGAGTCCCTATAGAAGAGTTCAGTGTAGATAAACTTCCTCGTTTTGTGTTGCTGTGTTCTACTTGGACACTGGCTGGAAAAATTAGCACTCCTAAGCTAGACACCCCCTTACTAGTTTTTAACAAAATATGTGAACAAGGCCTCTGGCCTTGAGCTGGGGCTTCCAAAGATGGCTACATTTCTAAGATAAAGAAGTTTACAACTGGGCTCCATGGTACCAGCTGGCAGGAAGAAAAAAAAAAGAGAAGAAAAAAGCTCTCCTCCTCCCAGGTGTCCTTTAAAAGTTAACTTGCCCAGAGCAGAGGAACAAAAAAAACAGAAACAAAAACTGTGTTTTGTGAACTTCTACAGACTGTGAATTTCTGAGCCACTTACGTTACGTGTTGGGTACAAAATTCTGAAACTACCTAAACTTGGGGTTCAGGGGATTAATTGATTACAACAGAAGCAATGCCCTCTAAATTCGGTTGCAAACAAATAGGACTGTTTCTCTGTCTTCTGTGCTATCTTAGGTGCCTTGCCTTGTCCGTCCCTACAACAGTATAATTCTATATACTTAAGCATTGTTTATGTTTTCATAAAATGATCAACAGATGGGATTAAGTATGTAATGGTGCAGATGTTTCCCAGAGTGCTCTATCATGACGCAGGATCATTTAAAGTTTCAATAGTGGGGGCATACAAACTGTTTCCAGCGGAAACCTGTATCCCTCACTTTCTCCATCCTATTAGGAATAGGAGTTGCTGCAGGGGTGGGCACAGGAACCACTGCCCTAGTCGATGGGACACAACAAATGACCCAATCAGAAGCAGCAATAGACCAAAACTTAAAGGTATTAAAAACCTCCATCACAGCTTTACAGGAATCTTTAACCTCTCTCTCTGAAGTTGTTTTACAGAAAAGTCAAGGGTTCGACCTCCTCTTCATGAGAGAAGCGGCCTTTGTCTTGCATTGAGGGAAGAATGTTGTCATTATGCCGACCACACTGGAGTTGCAAAAGAATCTATGATTAAATTAAGAAGACGCCTTGTAGAGCATCAGCAAGAGAGAGAGGCCCAAAAAGGGTGGTTTGAGTCTTGGTTCACAGAGTCCCCCTGGTTAACTATGCACTTATCAGCCCTGACCGGTCCATTAATAATCCTCATATTATTGCTAACTGTTGGACCTTGTTTGCTCAACCATGTAGTTTCCTTTCTCCAAGCTCAAATTGGACAAGTTAAACTTATGGTAATAAGAAAACAATATACCACACTAGCAGACATAAAATGTGACACCCCCAATGATCACTTTTTTGATTAAAAGTAACCAAAAGAAGAAGTGGGGATTGAAAGGTTAACAAAATAGGTATTTGTCACTTCCAGTTTTTCGGTATGTTTAACAAAACACTGTTGATATCTTGAGAACGATTTGCTTATCTTGTTCCCTGAATGTGTTGTACCAACTGCAAAACTGTAGAATGTACTCCCTCACCCGTTTGCATGCAAACTGCCCACTCGCCCTGAGCCATCAATTATCTTCCCTCCCTGCCCTCTCCAAGGAAAGTATATAAGCTCTGCTTAAGCTGTTCTCAGGGCTCTCTGCTCTATTCAAGGGAGCTCTGAGCCCCAGCATGCTGGACGCCCATAAACCCTTGGCTGTTGCATGAGAAAGTCTCTTGTGGTCTCTTCCTCCGATGCTTGCCTGACCTTTACATTGATAAAATAATAAGTGTTACCTTTGCTTTTTGTGTCCAGAATATTACTGTGATAAAATGTATATGTAGATAAGGTGACTTGAGTATATCTTCCGCAATTTCTGGGAGCAATATTTTGACGATGTACAAATTAGTATTGGGTGTACAAATAGGTGTACCCTATGACTATGAATATAGAGATAATGCATGAATAGACCGTACTGTGAATAAATAATATAATGGGTTTCAAATTTAAATAATGCATTCAATTCATATCTGAAAATATACAGGAAATCTTATATTGATACACATACATTCATTCCAACCACTTATACATCTATAGGTAATATTAGGTTTATGGTTTATCACGAAGAGTGTGTGCGTTTTGCTTCAAAAGTGGTTATGGAAAGTCTCAAAAGGGAATCACACCAGTGTTCAAGCCCAGGTGGATCCATTCACCTCTTCCAAGTGCCACACAAATTACCACAATTCAAAACAAAACGCTCCCACATGGTCCTTATCTTCTTCCTTGTAGACACTCATCATAAACTCTGGATGGAGGTTTAGGCCTGCGGTTAATACTGCTCGACTTCTCCAATTTGAGGCCTACTGTCTGTGGGGTTTAGATTCTTTATGTGAATTGGAGTCATGAGAAAACCCAAGAGCATATGGGCCAGCCTCTGCAGGGCTTTGCATAACTCATTTGACCCAAAGGATCCCTATTCTCAATTGATGGATGTCAGGAACCCTAGAGAGGAAGGTGGCAGTCTTCATCCACAATGACTCCTCTTTTGGCCATTTTCGTTTTGGATGCACCCATAGGATCTTTTTTTAGATCCATCAGGTGCTGAGAATCTAAGACACAGCTTCACACAGGGCCAAGAGGATGACTCAGACACATCCCTTTCCAAAGCAATTAAGCAAAGAGCCCCAGGTGATGCCCATTCATTTCCATTTTAAAACTGTTTTCTTCAGGCTTCACAAAGGGGTGGCCTGAGGCAAAGAACTTCCTGACATTCAGGGCAAGAGAACAATAGGTAAGCAAAAGGTGCAAAGCAGGGTTTCTCCACTGAGATTTAATGGTCATTCTCTTATCTGATTTTTCTGAGATGCTCGCCATTCCCTTGAGCTATCCAGTACATGGCCATGCCAAAGAGCTTGGAGGTGGTACATACCTTAGACACAAAACCATAAGCCTATTCTGGAGAGGGGCCAGAATTCTGGAAGAAAACTGGAACTTAGGAAGATTCCAGTTGTTACCCATCGATAAGGCAATCTGAAGTCCATTCAAAAATTGGCCAGTGTGAATGCCGGGAAGCTTTCTACTAGACAGGACACATCCATTGATGCATTCTCTTTTCTAATGTCTACCACCACGGACACAGTGTGATAAACAGAAATAGAAACACTCGCTTTGTCAAATGACTTACTAGAAACAGTTCATTCCACACCAAAAAAAAGCACCTTGCCTACCTATTCTCAGAACATGAGACAAAACCACAAACCCACCCCCACATACACAAAGGCACCTCCTTCCCCAAGAAGGTCTGTGACTATCTTGATTGTCCTCTGATTGGTGGGCAATACTATGTTCCCCTGAAATGGCCTTACCTGTCTCAGTTCTGGTCTCCTTGGCCAACTCTGTGAATATGTCAGGACCTAGAGGTGAGCCACTACCTGCTTTCTCAGGAAAGGCCCCTCTTCAGAGCTTTGCTGGAATCTGGCCATTCTCACATCAGTCGGTACCAGGAAAGACTGACTCTGTCATTGGTAAACCGAAACAAGTGAAACCACTGGGACTGGGACTCAAACTGCCTCTGGGTGCCTGGCTTCATGAATCCCAAGTTCAGAGATTTCCATCACCAAAGAAGTGAGGTGAGGTCACTTCCTTCAGGAACTGAATGAGGTCACTGCCCTGGCAACCACTTTGTCCTAACAGTTGCTTCCAAGGGTCCCATGAGACAGAATCTGCCCCTAATACCTGTGACAATTTCACAAGTTAGAATGGTATATCAACCATAGGCACCTAGGAAAATCTCTCCAGACAGGCCAGGTTTGGCTTCCAAGTGTCAGATGAGAAACAGGCTGCCCCTACTTCCTGTGACACTTTCACAAGTTAGAATGGTATATCAACCATAGGCACCCAGGAACTGCTACCCACACAGGCCTGGTTTGGTCCATCTTCTCTGTATTAAGAAGAGAGAGGCTGATTCAGACAGAACCCTTCATTCTGACCAGGTTGTTTGCCATTGAACATGACTTTTGCTCTCTCAGGTCCTTCATAGCTGCGTATATATTCTCCAGTGATCATTTCTGCAAGGAACTTTGAGGTTCTCATTAGGGGGAAGTTCCCCTACATTCCTGTTGTAAGACCAACTCTGTCCCTCCTCTCTGTAAATTTAGATATAGGGAACAGTGTATGCTTAGGGTTAATAACATGTTTTATTTGTGTTAGGAATCATTTTGCTGGATGAATAATGGTATTGGGCACCTGCAATATTTATAAGAATATATATTTGAAATGTAAGTATGAAAACAGAAATCTAGGTAAGATTTGAAGCCAGGAAGGGCATTAGGCCCTTGATTGGGATATTTAGCTGTGAATTACATTTTGCACTGTGGTATCAGATAAACTTATACACAATGGAATAAAAACTTGTACCTCAGATGCCTGAATGTCGAAGAGAACACCCAGTCAAAAAGGGATAGTCAGTAGGTTTAGGAAGATCCTAGGTTTCGGAAGAAGAGTGAGTCTTCGAGTTGGACCAATAGTTCTTTAGCAATAGGGTTTCCTTTAGAGAGTGAATGTAAATGTCAGCACATATGAAGAGTCAGTCACAATGACAAACTGGGAAACTTATGTAGGAAAGTAGATATCAAGAGAGACATTAGGAAATCAGGCAAAGTGTAAATTGAGTGATAGGATTAGACATTTTCAACAGGCTTGATGTTGAATATATAATCATAGGAAGAAACAAATATGTAGTCACCAATAGTATTGACATTTGAGAGCATTAGGCAACGTGGAAATGGATGTTATTAGTAATATATACTCACTTTCAATTTAGGCTTTGGTACATTCATAAGTGTGACCTTTGCATTTGTGTCCAGAATATTACTGTGATAAAATGTACATGTAGATCAGGTGACATGAGTATTTCTTCCACCATTTTGGGGAGCAATATTTTTAAAACCTATAAATTAGTATTGGGTATACAAATAGGTGTACCCTGTTTTGATGAATATAGAGATGATGCATGAATAGAGCATACTGTGAATAAATAATATAACTGGATCCAACTTTAGAAATTGGAATTGGAATAAATTGATATCTGAAAATATACAGGATATCTTATATTGATAATGGTATACATACATTCATTACAACCAGTTATACATCTAATCGTAATATTAGGTTTATGGTTTATCATGAAGAGTGTGTGAGGTTTGCTTCAAAAGTGATTATGGAAATCGAAAATAATGTGTTTGGAAAAAAGTCTCATGAAAGACCAGTCAAGAAACCGAGGAATACATGTGTTCTGGAGCAGGAAGTGATTGAAAGTGAAACAGATGTTTTAAATTTTGAAATTTTGGTTGAAATATTTATCCAATGATTGCATAAACTGAAGAAATAGTAGTGTACCAGTGCTGAATAAAAATGAACGTCAAATTACACATCATGTCGCATAGTAATCTACTAGCCTTGATGTTAAACTGGGTAACTGACTGTAGAAATATTAGAATTTGTATGCACCTTTCACTGAAGGTAGTTCTCAGTTCTAGGAAACAAATATGTATTTCAGGTGAGTGAATATTTCTGAGAATAATCTTGTGAAAAGTTGACTATAAATCCACATATATGAATATGAATGTATTTATGGAGTGTATAATAAGACATATATTTCATATTTTGAAAAATCTGGAATATATATATATATATATATATATATATATATATATATATATATACACACACACACACACACACACACACACACACACAAAACACACACAGACATTAAAAACTAGGAATATATTTGCCAATCGAAATTCATGGTGAAATATAAATCGTCCAAAGGTCCAAAATTTTTAATTTTACTGAACATGGATTTATGAATAATGTTGTTCAACTAGGAAGGTCACCCATAGGTTAAATTTTAATATCCAACAGGGTATATGAGGAGTGATCTCTTCTTATAATTTGTATCTGCCAAGTCAGCCACATCACAAGAATGTACATGTGATACCAGGTAGGATTCTACATGTGCATATAAAAATACATGTTCTCAATAGGCAACAGAGAAAGGGAGACAGGAATTCACATATTTATTAACTTTAAAAACACATGGAGATCTATTTCAATTAAAAATTAACTAGATTTTTAACACCTTCCCTACATAATGCAAATAGCAACTACAACTATACACCATGCCTCCACTGAACTGCTTGTATTTCTATTCTATTTGGTTTATTTTTCTCCATCATATTAGGATTAGTAGTCAGAGTCTAGTAGTTTATGAGTTAGTTTCAGGGATTCAGTATTTCGAATGGAAATTTGGAAAATGAATCAAATGTGTATGCAAACATGTGCTACACAAATATGTTCCCAGTCTCATCCACAACAATGCCTTGACATTACCTTCGCCCCAAGTAAGACACAATTAGAGGAGAAGAGTTAGAAAATCTGTGAATGCATATCTGGAATGGAATATGCTCAGGAGTTCACAATCTTGGAGGTGGTAGAGCAGTTTCCAAAAGTAAGGGACATGGTAACCACTGCACAAACATGGAGCTCTGCTAGCCTAAAGACTTCTTGAGAAACTGCCTCTGAGGTTGGGCACTTGAAATATATGTTGTTGTCAGGAGCTTTAGCTTCCTTTCTAGTGAGATCATCAAAGCTGGGTCTGAATGTATGTGACCTGGAGGACATGGATTCTTATTTTACAATGTACATGAGGCAGCAGTGCTGAATTCTCTCTTTGTAGGTAAACTGTTGCCACTGGGGGCTAAGTGTTTCCCCGTGTGGACTGTGAAGCCATTTGGTCCTCCTCCACTTTTCGTGGTGGTTTTTGCTGCTGCACTGGAACTTTGGTATTTGCTTCACAAAATACAACAATTTCAACTGGGAAACAGTGCTGGAAAGAGTTCTGCCTCATGTGGTGGGTCTGGGTCTGCAGGAGAATGCACCATCCAGGCTTCTTTCCCACATAGCTTGCACCCTTGACCATATCAACCTGATTCTGAACATTGCCCTGAAACCTCTCCATATAACAAGATGCCTTTACAAATAAGGGTCTACTGGCTGCACCATGTCAGTCACAAGCTATTTGGAAACCAATGGCCGAACCACATGGTCCCACCAGAGATATTTTATCACACACCTGCCCAACACTGCTCTAGGCCCACTACTCAGCAGGCTCCAACTTACTGACATCTCTGTTATACATTATTTTCATAAAACCCAGTCAATCTAGGCACTCTCTGGTATACTCATAATCAGCAACAGGACATCCAAAAATTCTCCAGTGCCCCCTGGTCATGGTAATTTCAAAAATTTCATGGTGTTTATCTTGCCATTTTTCAAGGATGAAGTTGGAGGCACTCTGGGTTTCAAAAAACATTAAATGGGGAGGAAGCTCATTTGAGTGAAACTCTGGAGAAGTCTCATAATCAAGGCTTCCCAGAGAGTGGACAAAAGGCCTCATGAAGCCAGGCCACTTGAGGTCTACAATGTGAGCTCCATGTGTGTTTTGACTCTCAAATATGGCTGCCAAGTCTTTAGGAATAAAATCATGGGATATCTTGGTTGAGATTCCAAGTGCTCTGTGGAAAGCCATCCTGGGCCTTGACCTCAGTTTATAAGGGCGACTCTCATGTGTGGCCTCCTAAAATCCCAACTCAACTCATGGCAATACTTCTCTGAGGTCAGTTCCAGAACTCAGTCTCTAAGGGGATTCACACCAGAGTTCAAGCCCAGGTGGACCCAGTCATCTCTTCCAGTCGCCACACAAATGACCACAATTTAAACCAAAATACTCCCACATGGCCCTCATCTTCTTCCATATAGACACTCATCATAACCTCTAGCTGGAGGTTTCTATGAGGGGCGCTGGACAAGACAGTGTCCAAAATAAGTTCCCTTGCCTGTCATTTGCCTAAAGTCAGGGTGGCCTGGACACCCTTCCTGTGACCAGGAGTGATCAAATAGGCCTACCATTAATACTGTTCTGCTTCTCCAATTTGAGTCCTACTGACTGTGGGGTTTAGATTCTTTATGTGGATTGGGGTCATGAGAAAACCGAAGCACCAATGGTCTCTGCAGGGCTTTGAAGAACTAATTTGACCCAGAGGATTCCTATTCTCACTTGATGGAGTTCAGGAACCTTACAGAGGATGGCGAGAGACTTCATCCATAATGAGTGCTTTTTTTGGCCATTTTGGTTTTGGATGCCCACATGGCATCTTTCTTTAGAACCATCAGCTGCTGAGAATTTAAGCCACAGCCTCACACAGGGCCAACAGGCTGATTCAGACACATCCCTTTTGAAATCAATTACTCAAAGAGGGACAGGTGATGCCCATTCATTTCCATTAGAGAACAGTTTTATTCAGGCTTCACAAAGGGGTGGCCTTAGGCAAAGACCTTCCTGACATTCAGTGCTATAGAACAACAGGTAAGCAAAAAGCCCAAAGCAGGGTTTCTCCACTGCGACTTTTCTGGTCACACTGATGTCTCAGTTTTCTGAGATTCTCGCCATTCCTTTCAGCTATCCAGTACATTGCCAAGTCACAGAGCTTGGAGGGGGTACATATCTTGGTCACAAAACCATGATCCTATTCTGGAGAGTGGCCAGAATTCAGTAAGAAAACAGAAACATAGGAAGGTAGCAGGTCTTGCCAATCAATAAGGCAAGCCTCCGTTCTTTCATAAATTGGGCAGGATGAGTGTTGGTAAGCTTTTTCCTAGACAGGACACATCCATTGATGCATTTTCTATTGTAATGTCTACAACCACGGACATAGTGGTATACACAGACATAGAAACACTCGCCTTGTCAAATGACTTACTAGAAATAGACCATTCCAAACAAAAGAAACCGCTTTTCCGACCTATTCTCAGAATATGAGACAAAACCACAAACCCACACTCATTCCCATAAAGGCACCTCCTTCCCTCAAGTAGGTCTGTGACTATCTGGAGTCTCCTCTGCCTGGTTGGCCATACTTTGTTCCCACGAAATGGCCTGTTTGTTCTCAAATCTGGACTCCTTGGCCCACTCTGTGAAGTTATCAGGAGCCAGTGGTAAGCCACTACCTGCTTTCTCAGGAAAGACCCCTCTTCAGAATTTTCCTGGCATTTGGCCATCCTCACATCTGTAGGTACCAAGAAAGACTGACTCTCTCCATGATAAATCCAAAACAAGTGAGACCTCTGTGACTGTTACTGGGCCTGGCTCTGGGTGCCTGGTTTCCGGGATCCCAAGTTCAGAGAGTTCCATCACCAAAGAAGTGAAGTAGGTCACTTCCCTCATGAACTGAATGAGCTCACAGCCTTGGCAACCACTTTGTCCTAACAATTTCTTCCTTGGGTCCCATGAGATGGAGGCTGCCCCTAGTTCCTCTGACAGTTTCACAAGTTTGAATGGTATATCAACCATAGGTACCAGGGGAAAGATCTCCACACAGGCCTGGTTTGGTCCATTTGCTCTACATTAAAAGAGAGAGGCTGATTCAGACACATTCCTTCATCCTGACCAGGTTGTTTGCCATGGAAAATGACTTTTGCTCTCTCGGGTCCTTCATAGCAGTCTACATCTTCTTCAGTGATTATTTCTGCATGGATCTTTGAGATTCTCAGCAAGTGGAAGATCTCCTACATTCCTGTATTGTAAGACCAAGTCTGTCCCTGCACTGCTGTAAAGTTAGATTGAGGTAACAGTGAATGGTTAATAACATGTTCGATTTGGGTTAGGAATCATTCTGCAAGATGAATAATGGTATAGGGAACCTGTGATATATAGAATATATAGGTGAAATATAAGTATGGAAACAGAAATATAGGGAAGATTTGAAGCCAAGTAGGGCATTGGGCCCTTGAGTGGGATACTTAGCTTTTGATTATATTCTGCACAGATGTCTCAGATAAATCGATATACAATGAAATAGGATCTTGTACCTAGGATGATGGAATAACAAGCAGAACATTCAGTCAAAAAGGGATAGTCCTTAGGATTAGCAAGATAGTCTTTAGGTTTAGAAAGAAGAATGAGTATAGAATTTGTACCAAAAGCTCTTTTTTTTAAATTAATTTTTATTGTAGGTTGTTCAAAACATTACATAGTTTTTGATATATCATATTTCACACTTTGATTCAAGTGGGATATGAGCTCCCATTTTTACCCCATATATAGATTGCAGAATTACATCAGTTGCACAACCATTGATTAACATATTGCCATTCTGGTGTCTGTTGTATTCTGCTGCCTTTCCTATCCTCTACTATTCCCCCTCCCCCATCTCCTCCCCTCTTCTCTCTCTACCCATCTCTACTGTAATTCATTTCTCCCCCTTATATTTTTCCTCCTTTCACCTCACTTCCTCTTGTATGCAATTTTGTATACCCCTGAGGGTCTCCTTCCATTTACATGCAATTTCCCTTCTCTCTCCCTTTCCCTCCCACCACTCATCCCTGTTTAATGTTAATCTTCTTCTCATGCTCTTCATCCCTACTCTGTTCTTAGTTACTCTCCTTATATCAAAGAAGACATTTGGCATTTGTTTTTAAGGGATTGGCTAGCTTCACTTAGCATAATCTGCTCTAATGCCATCCATTTCCCTCCAAATTCTATGATTTTGTCATTTCTTAATGCAGAGTAAAACTCCATTGTGTATAAATGCCACATTTTTTTATCCATTCGTCTATTGAAGGGCATATAGGTTGGTTCCACAGTCTTGCTATTGTGAATTGTGCTGCAATGAACATGGATGTAGCAGTGTCCCTATAGTGTGCTCTTTTTAGGTCTTTAGGGAATAGACCGAGTAGGGGAATAGTTGGATCAAACGGTGGTTCCATTCCGAGCTTTCCAAGAAATCTCCATACTGCTTTCCAAATTGGCCGCAACAATTTGCAGTCCCACCAGCAATGTACAAGAGTACCCTTTTCCCCTAATCCTCGCCAGCACTTGTTGTTGTTTGACTTCCTAATGGCCACCAATCTTACTGGAGTGAGACGGTATCATAGGGTGGTTTTGATTTGCATTTCTCTGACTGCTAGAGATGGTGAGCATTTTTTCATATACTTGTTCATTGATTGTATGTCCTCCTCTGAGAAATTTCTGTTCAGGTCTTGGCCCATTTGTTCATAGGGTTATTTGTTATCTCTTTGTCTAATTTTTTTAGTTCTTTGTATATTCTGGATATTAGGGCTCTGTCTGAAGTGTGAGGAGTAAAGATTTGTTCCCAGGACGTAGGCTCCCTATTTACCTCTCCTAATGTTTCTTTTGTTGAAAAAAATTTTTAGTTTGAGTAAGTCCCATTTGTTGATTCTAGTTATTAACTGTTGTGCTGTGGGTGTGCTATTCAGGAATTTGGAGCCCGACCCCACATTATGTAGATCATAGCCAACTTTTTCTTCTATCAGACGCCATGTCTCTGATATGATACCAAGTTCCTTGATCCACTTTGAGTTAACTTTTGTGCATGGCGAGAGAAAGAGATTCAATTTCATTTTGTTGCATATGGATTTCCAGTTTTCCCAACACCATTTGTTGAAGATGCTATCCTTCCTCCATTGCATGCTTTAGCCCCTTTATCGAATATAAGATAGTTGTAGTTTTGTGGATTGGTTTCTGTGTCCTCTATTCTGTACCATTGGTCCACCTGCCTGTTTTGGTACCAGTACCATGCTGTTTTTATTACTATTGCTCTGTAGTATAGTTTGAAGTCTGGTATAGATATACCGCCTGATTCACACTTCCTGCATAGCATTTTTTTGCTATTCTGGGTCTTTTATTTTTCCATATGAATTTCATGATTGCTTTCTCTATTTCTACAAGAAATGCCGTTGGGATTTTGATTGGCATTGCATTAAACCTATAGAGAACTTTTGGCAATATCGCCATTTTGATGATGTTAGTTCTACCTATCCATGAACAGGGTATATTTTTCCATCTTCTAAGATCTTCTTCTATTTCTCTCTTTAGCGTTCTGTAGTTTTCATTGTATAAGTCTTTCACCTCTTTTGTTAGGTTGATTCCCAAGTATTTTATTTTTTTGAGGATATTGTGAATGGGGTGGTTGTCCTCATTTGCATTTCAGAGGATTTGTCGCTGATATACAGGAATGCCTTTGATTTATGTGTGTTGATTTTATATCCTGCCACTTTGCTGAATTCATTTATTAGCTCTAATAGTTTCTTTGTAGACCCTTTTGGGTCTGCTAGGTATAGAATCATGTCATCTGAAAATAGTGATAATTTGAGTTCTTCTTTTCCTATTTTTATGCCTTTAATTTCTTTCGTCTGTCTAATTGCTCTGGCCAGTGATTCGAGAACTATGTTGAACAGAAGTGGTGAGAGAGGGCATCCCTGTCTTGTTCCAGATTTTAGAGGGAATGCCTTCAGTTTTTCTCCATTCAGAATAATGGTAGCCTGAGGCTTATCACAGATTGCTTTTACAATATTGAGGTATGTTCCTGTTATCCCTAGTTTTTCTAGAGTTTTGAACATAAAGGGATGCTGTACTTTGTCGAATGCTTTTTCTGCATCTATCGAGATGATCATATGGTTCTTATTTTTAAGCCTATTGATGTGGTGAATAACATTTGTTGATTTCCGTATATTGAACCAACCTTGCATCCCAGGGATAAATCCTACCTGATCATGGTGCCCAATTTTTTTGATATGTTTTTGTTTCCGGTTTGCCAGAAGTTTAATGAGGATTTTTGCATCTAGGTTCATTAGAGATATTGGTCTGTAGTTTTCTTTCTTTGAAGTGCCTTTGTCTGGTTTAGGAATCAGGGTGATGTTGGCCTCATAGAATGAATTTGGAAGTTCTCCCTCTTTTTGTATTTCCTGAAATAGCTTGAAAAGAATTGGTAATAGTTCCTCTTTAACGGTTTTGTAAAACTCTGCTGTATAACCATCCGGTCCTGGGCTTTTCTTAGTTGGTAATCTTTTGATGGTTTCTTCTATTTCCTCAATTGATATTGGTCTGTTTAGGTTGTCAATATCCTCCTGACTCAATCTGGGCAAATCATATGACTTAAGAAATTTATTGATGCCTTCACTATCTTCTATTTTATTGGAGTATAAGGATTCAAAATAATTTCTGATAATCTTCTGTATTTCTGAAGTGTCTGTTGTGATATTGCCTTTTTCATCCCATATGCTAGTAATTTGAGTTCTCTCTCTTCTTCTCTTCATTAGCGTGGCTAAGGGTCTGTCGATTTTATTTATTTTTTCAAAGAACCAACTTTTAGTTTTGTCAATTTTTTCAATTGTTTCTTTTCTTTCGATTTCATTAATTTCAGCTCTGATTTTAATTATTTCTTGTCTTCTACTTCTTTTGCTGTTTTTTTGCTCTACTTTTTCTAGGATTTTGAGTTGAAGTATTAGATCATTTATTTGTTGTTTTTTCCTTTTTTTAAGGAATGAACTCCAAGAAATAAATTTTCCTCTTAGAACTGCTTTCAATGTGTCCCATAGATTCCGATATGTTGTGTCTGTGTTTTCATTTATCTCTATGAATTTTTTAATTTCCTCCTTGATGTCTTCTATAACCCATTGATGATTCAGTAACCTATTGTTCATTCTCCAAGTGATGCATGATTTTTCCTTCCTTCTTTTATCTTTCATTTTCAATTTCATTCCATTATGATCAGATAAGATGCATGGAATTATCTCTACTCCTTTATATTGTCTAAGAGTTGCCCTGTGACATAATATATGATCTATTTTTGAGAAAGATCCATGTGCTGCTGAGAAAAAAGTGTAACTGCTTGATCTTGGGTGGTATATTCTATATATGTCAATTAAGTCTAGGTTATTAATTATGTTATTGAGTTCTATAGTTTCCTTATTCAACTTTTGTTTGGAAGATCTGTCCAGTGGTGAGAAATGTGTAGAAATATGCCTTTAACTTGTTTCTTTTTTAAATAAGACTTTTTTGGGGTGAAAAAAATTCAGTTTGAAATATAGCAACACTTTTTTGGCAAGGCAATAACCAAAATCTAAAACAGCATAAACTACATGTCCAAATGTAAAAGGCATTGAATAAACCACAATATTTTTTTTTCTTTTTTTGGGGGGTGCACGACATACTGAACACAAGATAGAATGTCTCAACATTTAGAAATTATAATTTAAATCTTAAGGGTAAAAGCTGAAAAACTACTGAGTTCTTGTTAGATATTAAATGCACCTTTCCCTGTTTCCCCCAAATAAAATAAAATTCATTATTTAATCACACCTCAAAGTTTGAGTTTTCTCTTGGTACAAAGCAACCACTACATTCACATTAAAATACTTATTTGTTAATTTAATAATTTTTCTCTGGCTCATCCAACGTGCAATGCACATGACTCCAAAGACTAAAATTTGGGGCTAGTGTACATGAACTGAAAAATCACAACTCCAAACTTCAAAACTAGTTCTTAAAATTATTTATAGGACACTCAGATTATTTTTGTTTCTCAACAAGATGTTGCACTGTCATTTGATTATCAGTCTACCTCAGCACAAAAAAATTACAGATGCCAATTTGAGCGACTAAAAAAATTCAAAAGTACTAGATTTAACAGCTCAGTAAGATCATTACAAACAAGTTTTTTTACATTCTGCTGAAAACCCCTGAATGGTCTCAGCACCTAACAAAATCTACCAGGCTCCAAGGACCATGTCAGGTTAAATGATGGCACCAGTTTTTAAAAGGAGCCAATTACTTTAGCTAAGTCATTCAGAGCCCAAAATCTGAAGAATGACCAAAATCAAATCTTTATTTTTATAACTGTATAAATGTGATCCAAATGTGTCCACCACTAGTTTTTCCAAAAGAAACATGCTATAAATAAGCAAACTACATTTGCTCACTGATGTGTGTATGGACTTCCTAAATGTCTCATTTGGCTAATTACAGACCACTCACAGTAATATATTTTTAGTATTAAAGTGTAGCATGATGTTGAGCCATTTTAGCTTTTACACATACATGTTGCACTTCTGGCTGATAATGGAGAAAAATTTGCAGCATTACACTGTTAAGCTAGGTTGCATCCATTCTTTTAAATGGCGTCAATATCAATGTCATCATCCTTGTTGTCAGACTTCACAGTTTCAACTTTCGGTACACTGGCAGTCTTTGAGTACACCACCTCAATGTTCTCATCTTCATCTTCTTCTTCACCACCAGAAGATTCTTCCTCTGCTTCCTTCAACCACTTTATAAATGGTTCTGCTTTGACATGAATCTCTTTGGCAAGTTCTTTTGATACATATTTCTTAGAGGCCTTTTCCGACCAGCTGATGATGACCTACTCTTCTAAAAGGTCTGTGTCATACATTTCCTTCAAGATATGTGGAATCTTAGAGAGGAGCTGAGCTTGATGCATTGCCACCACACACTCCAAACGATGAAGAAGGTATCGTTGAGCTTTTTTGTTATTGTGACAAAATCATAAGAAATGGCACCTGTATTTCTTAATCTGTTCTCTAATTTTCTCATTAAAAAGAACTTCAGTTAGAACAAGAGGGCCCATGGCTTTTACATCCAGCCTTTCTGCTTCTGCGACAATTTCTTTGTCTGATGAGTCAATGATACCCTCTTTTTTTTTTTCTTAACAAAATCAAACAGAATATTGACACGCTCTTCTACAGTTCTTTCCAAATCATCACTGAGTGTCAGAACTTTTGCGTGGTCACTAATTTCATCCATTCTACGCCTCTGAGCTTCTTCAGTTGAATCCTCTCCCCAATCATCATCCTCCTCTTCTTCCACAGCATGTGGAGGAGGACTGATTTCATTTGGTGGTGGTGATGGTGGTGTCTCACTACTGGATACAGAACCATTTTCCTTGTCTTTGCCATTTCTATTTTTCTTTTGCTTTTCTTTCTTTCCTGGACCACTGTCACTATTCTCAGGTGGGTTTTTGAGAATAAATGTGCAGAGTTTATGATGTGTGTCAAGCATGCCTCGGTAGCCACAGGCTTTACAAGAATTACCTATTGTTTGCTTCATTGGATTGACATGCAGTTCTGTTTCAGGATTCTCACACTCAGGACAGAGAACAAATTTTTTAATGAATCCATCCAACATGTCTTGCAGCTTATTCGCCTCATGAGATCCATTGACAATGTAACGGTCATTCTTAACATCAAACTGGGTCTGTGCTCCCAGCTCACAACCAAAATATTTGGTGGGATACGTTGGAGGCTGATTAAGCGCCTTTGCAACGTCAACCATGTTGACTATAACTGTCTTGATTCCATTTCCTTTGCCCTCAAACTTGCAATCAGACGGGGCATCTTGTAGCGATAGAACTGGTCTGACATGCTGCGGTTGACGTTGACAGACATTTTGGCTTATTAGTGGCTTTATCAATAAGATGAAGAGATCTTTGATTGCAACTTTTTGGTATCTTCAGTCTGGAGAAGAAGGGATGACATAAACGACTGCAAGAGTTCTCGGTCTCTGACATGAAAAAATTTTCGCCGCTGAGGCTGTAAGCTCCTTGCTTGTACGCTGTTTCCCCAATACAGGTACCAATGGCTGCGCAACAGCTCGTTTTCGTCAAATAAAGACATAAACCCAACGCGGCTCGCCGGGGACTTGGAGGAAGAGGCGCTGAAAACCGGGTCCGGAGCGGCGGGGCGGGCGAGCGGAGGGCGGCCGGGCAGGTGCCGCCGGCGAGCAGCGGGAAGGGCTGTCCCAGCGACGTCCGCGTCCACACTGGCAGCATGGAGCCTGGCGACCTCTGGAATGTTCTCCCTCTGACTACCAAAAGTTCTTTACAAATAGGGTTTCGGGTAGAGAGTGAATGTAAATGTCAGCACATGTGAAGAGTCAGTCACAATGATGAATTGTGGAAAATATGTAGGAAAGCAGATATAAATAGAGACATTAGGAAATCAGCAAAAGTATAAAGTGTGTAATTTGTTTGATATTTTCAAACGGGTTGAGTTTGAATGTATAATCTTAGGAAGAAACAAATATGTTGTCACAAATTGGATTGATCTTTGAGAGCATTAGGTAACCAGGACATGAATGTTTTCATTAATCCATGCTCACTTTCAATTTAGGCTTTGGTAAAATCATAAGTGTGACCTTTGCATTTTGTATCCAGAATATTATTGTGAAAAAATGTATATGTAGATAAGGTGACATGAGTATTTCTTTCACCATTTCTGTAGCAATATTTTGTGAACGTATAAATTAGTATTCAGGGTACAAATAGGTGTACCCTGTGTCTATGAATATGCAGATAATGCATGAATAGATCATACTTTGTGTAAATAATATAACTTTTTCCACTTAAAATAATTCATTGAATTGATATCTGAAAACATAAAAGAAATCTCATATTGATATACAATCATTCATACCAACCAGTTATACATCTAATGGTAATATTAGGGTCATGGTTTATCCTGAAAGGTGTGTGAGTTTTGCTTCAAAAGTGATCATGCAAAGCAAAAATAATGTGTTTGGAAAGAAGTCTCATGAAAAGAATAGTCAAGAAACCTGGAGGAATACATGTGTTCTGAAGCAGGAAGTGATTGAACGTGAAACACATGCCTATAAATTTGCGAAATATTGGATGAAATATATATTGTATGATGTGCATTAACTGCAGAAATAGTAATGTACCAGTGTTGAATAAAAATGAACATCAAAATACACATCATGTCCCATAGAAATCTACTTGCATTGATGTTAATCTGGGTCAGTTACTATAGAATTTTTAGGATATTTATGCACCATTCACTGAAGTTAGTTTTCAGTACTGGGAAACAAATATGTATTTCAGGTGGATGAATATTTCTGAGAATAATCTTGTGAAAATTTGATTATAAATCCACATAAATCACAAAACATTTTAAACACAAAACACACACGAACATTAAAATGTAGCAATATATATGCCAATTTAAATTCATCTTGAAATATATATCATCCACTGATCCAAAACTATTTATTTAATGAACTTTGATTTATGTATAATGTTGTTCAGCTAGGAAGCTCCCCAAATAGATTGAATTTACTGTTCCAACAGTGTTTAGGAGGAGTGATCTTCTAAATGTGTATGCAAATATGTGCTACACAAAAATCTTCCCACTCTCATCTAGGACAATGCCTTGATATTACCTTCACCCCAAGTAATACGCAATTGGAGGAGAAGAGTTCGAAAATCTGTGAATACATATCTGGAATGTAAAATGCTCAGGAGTTCACAACCTTGCAGGTTGCAGTGAAGTTTCCAAAAGTAAGGGACAGGCTTGATAGACCCAACCTGATCTTTTATTAAAATTGGGAGCCATCTTGCCAGAAAGCCGTGAAAAGATAATTTTGGCTTTACTATAAATTACTGCAAATTCTGAACCTGCTTGGAATGTCTGCCCATGCCTTGAACTCATCCATGCCTGGCTCTCTGACCAGATAACAGTGCTCTCTGAAACATTAGTGACACCTCATAAATATTTTCCTTCCCAGGCCAGACAACGACCCTCTCTGAGGCTCTAATGGTCCTCATAATTTCTGATGTTGGGGCCAGCAAAAAAAAAATGTAAACTACCATTAGTGTGATGTTTTCAAAGTTCTGTTATCTGTAAGCCCCTTTTGTGTAACTTTCTGGGCTATATAGCTGGGCTGCAGGAAAAGTGGTGTTGCTGTCTTGTTCCCGCCATTTTGGGATGGAGAGGCAGCCCAGCCGGTTTTAATAATAAGCTTGCCTTAATTTGATTTTAATTGGAGTCAGTGGTCTTTTCTTGTGTCCTGGTCTAACATTTTGGTGTTCCCCTGTGAGATGACGCTGCCCGACCCGATCACAAGACCAGACTACTGAAAATTCTGAAGCTGGCCTTCCCTCCAGGGCACCGGGCTGGAGAGCCACTCTAGGGGGTACACAACTTGAGATGTTACAAGGCCTTGGGGTGAGCCTTCAGTCTGGGGAGCACTGCAGTGAACCACCGCACTAAAACTATTAGCAAGCACCTGGTAGAGGAGGCCTCCATAGGTAAGTGACGCCTTTATAACATCTGATATCTGGTTAAGGGAGATCTTTTCTGATGACAGAGAGGTGGCCTTGGGAGGCTCACATTCACTCCTGTCCAGGACAGTAATGACAATCGTTCTATCCTCTGTTCTGTTCTGTAGGGAATTCCTCTGGAAGGGTAGAGAGGTGCCGAGGGGCATGCACGCGCTCCTACCCCGGAGCTTTAGCAAGACGTTGCATTGCTCCTCTGTTTTTCTATTTCTTCACCGGGTTTCTGTTTCTTTGTGTTTTGTTCTGTGTTCTATATGTTTTTTGTTTGTTTGTTTTTGTGCGTTTTTTGGTGTGATTTCTGTGGTAAAATCTTAAGGATATTGGACGTGAAAATGGGTAACAAAGCAAGTAAGCCTGACACCCATTTGGACTGTGTTTTAAGGAACTGCGATGAACTTTACCACCATTTGTTAATCAAGATGAGAGAAGCCCCTAGCTGGCTGCCTGGAGCACACCCACTCCAGATGGCAATGCTTGCTGGGGAATGAAGAACTGAGTATATCCCAGGTTAACAAGTGAAACTCCTTAAAAACCCCTGGTCCCTCCAGATCAAGAGAGTCACAACATTTGGGCAGAGTCCCCTTGTTTTTTCTTTGTTAGCAAAGCAATAAACCTCCCATTTTATGTTTCTCAAAACCCTGTCCTCATCATTAAATTGGCTTTAATTGGCTTCAAGTTCAGGAACCGAACTTTTTGTTAAAAATTTTGATCCCCCCCCATCCCAGAACTTTTTAAGAGCTGACTACTGAAATGTTAGGAGATGGAGCATGCTTGGGGTGGAACTGAAACAGAAGAGCTAATTCTGTAAGTAAAAGGAGGGACTGAGGGACTCCCAGCATCTGCCAAGGCCCTGTTGCTTCAGGGAATTCCCTCCTTCGTCCCCTGCACTGTAAGGATTATGCCACCTCTGTCCTCTTAAAAAAGAGAAAAAGAAAAAGGGGACACTAAATGCAGTAAAGTCACCATGGAGACCCTTGGTTTTACATTTCAGGTTGCTCCTCTGTGAAAACATCTGGGCCCCTTGTGGGGACATCTGTGGTGCCACTGGTGTAGGAGATTTTTCTCTTATATGCTCTGTTGTAAAGGCTTCTGTCTGTCAGACATAGTCTGGAGTTCCTTTGTTTCTGTCTTGTGCCTTTTTTCTGACCCTTTAAGACATGTGAAATAATGTGTTGATATTATAAATTGTTTTTTGAGAATGATCTTAGCTGAATATGTGTCTAAATCATGATGTTTCATTGTAACAATCTGGTATCTGAATGGGTTTTTGAAGCATTGCACAATCTTGCAGTTAAAAGTCGGGTTTAGGTAATTGTTTAGTTTATGATTTCAGATAATACATGCCAAAGAACTTAAATACTTAGGATGGAAAACTAAAGAACTCTACTTCCAAGTTGGCAAGTAACTTCCCAATCATTCAGTCTTTTTTTCACGAATTTTGAATTGGGTAGCCTGGGAAAATGTCACTGTGTGTGCCAGTGCATTAATTTGGACAAGGATACTGAATCATAGTATGGTATCTGTTGACAAAACAACTTGTAATTATATAAAATTTTGTGAATTGTATTTTAAACTTGTATCATAATTTTCAACATTCTAACCAGAAAATTACGGTTAAAATGCCTTAGGCCTGAGGTGTCTGCTCAGAATAGCCATTTTTTCCTGCTCCTTCCAGACCTCAGCCAGGACTTATTTTCAAATGCAAATGAAAGAAGCCTGTAAACTCAAAAGAAGACTGATATGAGGCCTAAGGGGAAAAAAGGTATATTGTGTGGTATTTACTAATTACTGGCCAGTCATTTTTTCTAGGACTCATTATTTTTTCCATAGATTATTTATTTATTTTTTGAGCTCATGATTTTGATCCTACAGACCTAGGTTAATGTTTTTCTGATCAGTTCTATGTTTGACCAACTGTGGAATTTTTAAAACATTACAATGGAGATCTCACCTGTTAAAAGCTACAAGGCCTTCACTATTATTATGTGTGCACACTTCTGTTATGTGTTCCATGTCTATGTATATACATATGTCCATATATTATATATATGATACACAAATTAACATATATAATAAACACTTATATTAAAAAATCACTCATAAAAACAATTTTAAAAAGTGGATCCAAAGATCTTTAATTCACGTGATTTAAATGTTTCAATTATAAATTGGATAACAGATAAATATAAATGTCTTTAAATTTAAGCTTACAAGTTTTTCTAGGTGTACAAAAATCTAATAAAATATTAATGTCTACAAATGGTCTGATATGCCTTTGTTCTAGGACTTTTCCTTCAACCAATAAATATGGTTTACACTGTTCAGTACATTTTTCTAATATTTTGATAAATAAGTAAAGTAAATTTGATATGGGATTACTCATTCATGAGTACTTTTGTTTGATATCTGATTGATATACTAAAGTCTGTATAAGTACGCATTATATCAAGCTGGTGTTCTGAAGTTGTATGGTAAATAAAATATATATTGGGGATTTATTTACCTGTTATCAATAAGATATGTAAAGTTTTATATTACTTTTTACATTGTGGAACAATTTAAATATATTTTTAAGTTAATGATACCCTAATCTATGTAAAGGTTAAAAACTTCCAGTCGTTCTTTAATTCATGTTTTAAATGTGATATCATATGGTGTTAGCTAATGATCATGTGACCTCAAACAATTTATGTAAACTTTGTAAAATGATATTTAAAAAACAAAGATCAGCTTTAGCACTAAAACACTTAAGATTTATAAAGAGCCCTGCCTTACCTGAGATAAGGCTCTGTGTCCCATCTTACTACATGTGAGAATGACTACGAAAGCAGTAGGTCAGATTTTATTTCATTTAAAGTTATGTTCAAAAGGTTTTTTTTTTCTGTCAAGATTAATAGAATCTCAAAAAGGGGATATAATGTATAACTCACCCAAAAAATTCAGGGTAGCTATTACATGAACTAAGTATTTTTACTCTTGTTATAAAATTTTATTTTGTAATTTCCTTATAAGTGATCTAATGATTACCTGTTGGTGTTTTACAGAAGTGTTGCTTTAGGAACAGAACATGGGTTAATTTAAGATAATAAGTCATCACCTACAAGACAGACAGAATAATAAGATCACAATTAATAAAATATAAATTATTATAAAGTTACAAACATTAACAGGCTGTTAAAATTTATTTGCTGGTTTTTTCAGATTAGGATTTAAAATTAAATTTAAGTGAAAAGGGCCAAGAAAACCAATATTTGGCTCTTGCCCACTGAGTCAGTCTGAATCCAGGAAACAGGGGACTTCTCTAAGAGCTTTGCAACTCTGAGCCACATAACCTCCTGATCAGGGAGATTAATGAGACCACTGGAGAACATAAAGCCAATCAGTGCATTTGCTACAAAGAGGAGAGTCATCAGAGAAGGGAGACATGCCTGATTCTTCCGAGAGAAGCCACATGGTCAAGCAAGACCTGGACCCACCTAGCGCAAATGGCACTAGCAGAACTGAGAAGCTGCTCTCAAGTTTCCCCAGGAATGACTCCCATAAAAGCTCATCTGACTGTTAACAATAGATAGAAACAAAATTCAGTTTGACTGCTTCATCTTAAACACTTAGCAAAGACAGTTGAAAGCAAAATACAGTCATTCCTGGGTATTTTATATAATAATAATAATAATAATAATAATAATATTTTTAGGTATACACTTTATGTTAGCCTCCCAAAATAAGTAAGACTGTGGGCTACAAAGAAGGATTCTCAGACAGGAATGCCTGATAACTATAAAGAGAGACTATCAAGAGGACCTACCAGAGGCAGAAGTTTTTAGTTTAAGGCCTACAGATATTGATAACCTACACAGGTAGATTTGGTGTTTGCTAGTACGATTATCCAGCCCTGAGTAACAGAATTAAATGTTTCTCTAATAGACACAGAGGTCATACTAGTGAAAGGATTTTGGAAGATCAGATGACATTAAATTATTAAACTGTATCTTATGGGGAGGGACAATTGTACAATAAATGTTAAATATTAAGTTGACAGTCCTGATAACTGGGGATATTAAAGATTGGTGAGGAAGCTTCATACAGTGACATGTTCCAGCTGCTGCAACATTTATTCAATACTCATGTTTTTTGTTTCTCTCATACAAGAACCCATCCCCAGATGACTTTACAACCTGTTCTTCCCCAACCAGACTTCAAAACGAATTGACTTCTAAAAGGCAACTCATGTCCCTCAACTGACTTCAAAAAGGCAACTCATGTCCCTCACACCATGCACCCTCACGTCACCCTCCCTCAGCTCAAAAGAAGCCAAAATGAGAGATGACTCTATACTTACACCAATGAAGCCAAAAATAAATAGACTATCAATATAAGTAATTAATTAAATCAGGTAATATCAGGGAGACCGGTTTTCGGTGATTTCTAAATATTTGGAGACTGTTACCCGAGGGATTAAAATTTCCTCAGTGCTCTTCCCGTACCCTATCAAAGATTTGAAAGGGACACTTAAAAAAAGAGGGGAATGATAGACCCAACCTTATCTTTTATTAAAATTGGGAGCCATCTTGCAACAAAGCCATGAAAAGATCATTTTGGCTTTACTATAAATTGCTGCAAATTCTGAACCTGTTTGGAATGCCTGCCCATGCCTTGAACTCACCTATGCATGGCTCTCTGACCCGATAGCAGCCCTCTCTGAAAATTTAGTCACACCTCATAAATATTGGCTTTCCGTGGCCAGACAATGACCCTCTCTGAGGCTCTAATGGTCCTCGTAAATTTTGATGTTGGGGCTAGCAAAAAAAAAAAAAAATGTAAACTACCATTAGTGTGATGCTTGTCAGAGTTCTGTTATCTGTAAACCCACTTTTGTGTAACTTTCTGGGCTATAAAGCTGGGCTGTAGGAAAGATGTGGTTGCTCTTTGTTCCCGCCATTTTGGGAGGGAGAGGCAGCCCAGTTGGTGGAAATAATAAGCTTGCTTTAATTTGATTTTAATTTGAGTCAGTGTTTGTTTCTTACATCCTGGTCTAACAGGTAAACACTCCACAAAAATAGACCTCTGCCAGCCTAAAGACTTCTTGAGAAACTGCCTCTGAGTTTGGGTACTTGAAATATATCCTGTTGTCAGGAGCTTTAGCTTCTTTTCTAGTGAGACCATTAAAGCTGGGACTGCATCTATGTGACTGGAGGGCATGGTTTCTTATTTTCCAATGAACATGAGTCAGCAGTGCTTAATTCTCTCTTTGTAGGTGAACTGTGACCCCTGGGGGCTAAGTGTCTCCCCATGTGGACTGTGAAGCCATTTGGTCATCCTCCATTTAGGTGGTGTTTCTTGGTGCTGCACTGGAAGTTTGGTATTTACATCACAAAATACAAGCAGTTCAACTGGGACACAGTGCTGGAGGGAGTTCTGTCACGTGTGGTTGGTCATGGACTGCAGGAGAATGCACTAACCAGGCTTCTATCCCACATAGCTTTCCCCTTGACCAAATCAACCTGATTCTGATCATTGCCTTGAAACCTCTCCATATAACAAGATGCCTTTACATATAAGGGTCTCCTGGCTGCACCATGTCACCACAAGGCATTTGGAAGTCAACTGGAGATCCACATGGCCCCACCTCAGATATTTAATCACACACCTGCACACCACAGCTCTGGGCCCACCACTCAGCAGTCTCAACTTACTGGCATCTCTGTTCTTCACCATTTTCATGAAACCCAGTCAATCAAAGCACTGTCTGGTACACTCATTATCAGCAACAGGAGATTCAAAGGTTCTCCAGTGCCAACTGGTCATGGGAGTTACAAAAATTTCAGGGTATTTATGTAGCCACTTTTCAAGGATAAAGTTGGAGGCACTGTGTGTTTCAATTCATTCAGGAACCATTAAATGTAGAGGAACCTCATTTCAATGAATGCTCTGGAGAACTCTCAAAGGAAAGGCTTCCCAAAGAGTAGCCAAAAGGTCACATGAAGCAAGGCCCATTGAGGGCTACAATGTGAGGTCCATGTGTCTTTTGAATCTCAACTATGGCTGCCAAGTCTTTCAGAATAAAATCATGTGATATCCTGCCTGAGATTCCCAGTGATCAGTTGAAAGCCAGCCTTGGCCTTGATCTCAGTTGCCAAGGGGGACTCTCACTCTCAAAACATTCCCACATGGCCTTCATCTTCTTCCACATAGACCCTCAATATAACCTCTGGCTGGAGATTTCCATGAGGGGTGCAGTGCAAGAGAGTCTCCAAAATAAGCCCCCTTGGCGCTCATTTGCCTAAAGTCAGGGTGGCCTGGACACCATTTCCGTGAACCAGGAGTGATCAAATAGGCCTGCCTTTACTACTGCTCTGCATCTCCAATTTGAGGCCTACTGACTGTGGGGTTTAGATTCTTTATGTGAATTGGAATCATGAGGAAACCCAAGCACCTCTGCATGGCTTTGAAGAATTTATTTGACCCAAAGGATCCCTATACTCACTTGATGGATGGCTGCAACCTAATAGAGGAAGGAGAGAGACATCATCCACAATGACTGAATTTTGCCATTTTGGTTTTGGATGCACACATGGGATCTTTCTTTAGATCCATCCGGTGCTGAGAATCTAAGCCACATCCTCACACAGGGCCAAGAGTCTGATTCAGACACATCCCTTTCAAAGCAATTAAGCAAAGAGCCACAGGTGATGCCCATTCATTTCCATATGAAAACTGTTTTCTTCATGCTTCACAAAGGGGTGGCCTGACGCAAAGACCTTCCTGTCATTCAGCGAAACAGAAAAATAGGTAAGGAAAAGGCACAAAGCATGGTTTCTCCACTGAGACTTACCTGGTCACACTGATATCTGAGTTTTCTAAGATGCTCGAAATTACCTTCAGCTATTCAGTACATAGCCATGTGACAGAGCTTGAGGTGGTACCTATCTTGGACACAAAACCATAAGACTATTCTGCAGATTGGCCAGAATTCAGGAAGAAATCTGGAACTTAGGATGATAATAGGTTTTGCCCATCGATAAGGCAACCTGCAGTCCAGTCATAAATTGGGCAGGATGAATGCTGGGAAGCTTTCTACTAGACAGGACACATACATTGATGCATTCTCTTTTTTAATTTCTACAACCACGGACACAGTGGGATACACAGACATAGAAATACTCACCTTGTCAAATGACTATCTAGAAACAGTCCGCTGCAAACCAGACATACCACCTTTCCTACCTATTCTCAGAAAATGAGACAACACCACAAACTCACACCCACAAACACAAAGGCACCTCCTTCCCGCAAGTAAGTCTGTGAATATCCAGGGTGTCCTCTGACTGGTGGGCCATACTATGTTCCCCCGAAATGGCCTGTACTGTGTCAGATCTGGTTTCCTTGGCCAACTCTGTGAAATTGTTAGGAGCCAGCGGTGAGCCACTACCTACTTACTCAGGAAAGGCCCGTCTTCAGAGCTCTCCTGGCATTTGGCCATCCTCACATCAGTAGGTACCAAGAAAGACAGAATCTGTCATTGGTAAAACTAAACATAAACAAGAAAGCCCACTGAGACTGGGACTGGGACTGGCTCTGGGTGCCTGGCTTCCTGGATCCCAAGTTCAGAGAGTTCCATCACCAAAGAAGTAAGGTAGGTCACTTCCTTCAGGAACTGAATGAGGTCAATGCCTTGGCAAACACTTTGTCCTAACAGTTGCTTCCAAGGGTCCCATGAGATGGAGGCTGCCCCTAATTCCTGTGACACTGTCACAAGTTAGAATGGTATATCAACCATAAGCACACGGGAACAGCTCTCCACACAGGCCTGGTTTGGTCCATCTTCTCTACATTGAGAAGAAAGTGGCTGATTCAGACACACCCCATCATCCTGACAAGGTTGTTTGCCATGGAAGATGACTTTTGCTCTCTCAGGTGCTTCAAGCTGTCTACCTCTTTGCCAGGGATCATGTCTGCATGGACCTTTGAGGTTCTCAGCAGGTGGAAGATCCCCTACATTCCTGTATTGTAAGACCAACTCTGTCCCTGCTTTTCTGTAAAGTTAGATTGAGGGAACAATGTATGTTTAGGGTCAATAACATGTTGGATTTGGTTTAGGAATCATTCTGCAGAATGAATAATGGTATTTGAAACTGCGATATTTACAAGTATATATGTGAAATATAAGTATGAAACCATAAATCTAGGTAACATTTGAAGCCCAGAAGGGCACTGGACCCATGATTGTGATACTTAGGATTGAATTA